>NC_082706.1:7260783-7268283 GCF_030144855.1 Hypanus sabinus
TCAGGAACAGTTATTACCCTCAACCATCAGATCCCACACCACCAGGTTCAGGAACAGTTATTACCCCCCAACCATCAGATCCCACACCACCAGGTTCAGGAACAGTTATTACCCTCAACCATCAGGTCCCACACCACCAGGTTCAGGGACAGTTATTACCCCTCAACCATCAGGTCCCACACCACCAGGTTCAGGAACAGTTATTACTCCCCAACCATCAGATCCCACACCACCAGGTTCAGGAACAGTTATTACCCCCCAACCATCAGGTCCCACACCACCAGGTTCAGGAACAGTTATTACCCCTCAACCATCAGGTCCCACACCACCAGGTTCAGAAACAGTTATTACCCCCTCAACCATCAGGTCCCACACCACCAGGTTCAGGGACAGTTATTACCCCCTCAACCATCAGGTCCCACACCACCAGGTTCAGGGACAGTTATTACCCCTCATCCATCAGGTCCCTCACCACCAGGTTCAGAAACAGTTATTACCCCCTCAACCATCAGGTCCCACACCACCAGGTTCAGGGACAGTTATTACCCCCTCAACCATCAGGTCCCACACCACCAGGTTCAGGGACAGTTATTACCCCTCAACCATCAGGTCCCACACCACCAGGTTCAGGGACAGTTATTACTACTGAATCATCAGGTCCCACACCACCAGGTTCAGGAACAGTTATTACCCCTCAACCATCAGGTCCCACACCACCAGGTTCAGGGACAGTTATTACCCCTCAACCATCAGGTCCCACACCACCAGGTTCAGGGACAGTTATTACTACTGAATCATCAGGTCCCATACCACCAGGTTCAGGGACAGTTATTACCCCTCAACCATCAGGTCCCACACCACCAGGTTCAGGGACAGTTATTACTACTGAATCATCAGGCTCCTGAACCAGTGTGGGTAACTTCACCCACCTCAACACTGAACTGATTCCCCACAGACTCACTGTCAAAGACTCTACAATTCATGCTCTTGAAATGACTTATTATTTGTTTACTGTCATCATTATTATTATTTTAATTTACAGAGTTTATCTTCTTTTCCACGTTGATTATTTGTTGGTCAGGTGTAGTTTTTCATTGATTTCTTTGTTCTACTGTGAAGGCCTGCAGGAAGTGAATCTAAGAATCGTATATGGTGCTATGTATGTAGTGTGAAATAAATTTACTTTGAACTTTGACCACTGGGTCTGCACTGACCATTAAGTGCAGGTCTATAGTGAGCTACAATGATGACCATGATCACTCACATCCGTGTGTGGCAGAAAACGATGATGATGATGGCACCAATCCCGCAGTACATTCTCCCCAAATTCCTAGCAGCCTGCCCCCCCCCCCCCACAACCTTGCCATAAGGTTCAGAAGCTTGATATTCCCAATGACCTGGAGAGCTACGTTGGCTGGAGTCAGGCCTTTATGCTTTGGCTGTTGGTAGGGTCACCCATGGCAAACAGGTCAAAGGATAGAGGTCAGACTAAGAGTGGTCCACCTGTCCTTCAGGTTCAGGGGTTCAGCTCAGGGCTAACAACCCTGACTGGTCAAACAAAACTATTATGGAAACAGCAATGAGGAATCCTTCTACATCAGAGTGTGACGGTATTCCTGAGTCACCACCTGGGACTTGTGTGACTGACAGCAGTGAAAACCGAGAGGGAGCTACCGACACGATGAAGGAAGCCCTGAGCGCCAGCAGAGATGGGGACTGTCGACGCTGCTCTAAATGCATCTGAAACATTCTACAACGTGTTAAAACATGCAATATGTTCAGTGCATTACTGGTCAATGAATAGCATAGAATTGTTCAGGAATGAAGTGGGAATTAAAAAAACATACTAAGCTTGTCTGGAGATCAGAGGCCTGATGGCTGCAAGTGTGAGTGTGTGTGTGTGTGTGTGTGTGTGTGTGTGTGTGTGTGTGTGTGTGTGTGTCTGTGTGTGAGTGTGTGTGTGTGTGTGTGTGTGTGTGTGTCTGTGTGTGTGTGTGTGTGTGTGTGTGTGTGTGTCCTGTGTGTGTGTGTGTCTGTGTGTGAGTGTGAGAGAGTGTGTGTGTCTGTGTGTGTGTGTGTGTGTGTGTGTGTGTGTGTCTGTGTGTCTGTGTGAGAGAGAGTGTGTGTGTGTGTGAGTGTATGTGAGAGAGAGTGTGTGTGTGTGTGTGTGTGTGTGTGTGGTGTGTGTGTGTGTGAGAGAGAGTGTGTGTGTGTGAAGAGCTTGTTTAGCAATTCATAAGCACAGGAGATTCTGCAGATGCTGGGAATCCAGAGCAACACACACAAATTGCTGGAGGAACTCAGCAGGTCAGGCAGCATCTATGGAGGGGAATAAACAGTTGACATTTCCGGGTGAGACCCTTCTTCAGAACTGGAAAGGAAAGGGGCAGATGTCAGAATAAGAAGGTGGTAGTGGTTGGGGGGTGGGAATGGATTGAAGTGTTTTTTATTCTGTAGTTACGATTTGGAACTTAAGAACTGAAACGTGGTGAGCACTAAATCAGTTTTGACTTTCATTAAGGTGACTGGATAAAGAAAGAGTCTCGGCCCGAAATGTCGACTGTACTCTTTTCCATAGATGCTGCCTGGCCTGCTGAGTCCCTTCAGCATTTTGTGTGTGTTACAAAGAATGGCTGGAATACGGATAAAGAGCCTGGAAGTGAGACGGTTGGATTGTTCCACGAGGAACCCGCAGGGCCCTGATGGGCCAAATAGCCTCCTCTTACATTGTACCGATCCTCTGATGTGGGTCAACTGGAGAGTTGTCACACCTGTGAGGGTCGCCCCGCCGGAAGGATGTCAAGGCCCTGGGCAAGGCTGGTTTACGAGGAAAAGACCATGGACGGCAGACTTCAGTTACACGGACAGACAGGAGATCTATGGATGGCCTCCTTCATTTAGGCAAAGGTTCCCGGAAATGCTCAGACATTTTAGTGAAGCAGATTGGTGAGAAATACACATAGTGGCCACTGTATTACCCCTGCACCTAATAAAGTAGCCTCTGCGTGTGAATCTACTGTAAGCTCATATTCCAAGTGAAAACAGTCAGTTTTCAAATAACTGGAAAGAGTGGGAGGAAATGGAAGGAGGTTTCCAGATTCCATTCTAACACAGACTGATTTGGCCCGTCATGTCTAAACAATCTCACCTAGCAAAGTTCAAAGTGACCTTGAGGTTTGTCTCCTTACCAGCAGCCACACAGCAAAGAAACCCAATGGAACCCGCTAATTCAATAGATCATCAAACACCCAGCATGCAGAGGGAATGGAAAAGGCAAACCGTGCCAACAGCAGAAGTAAGCAAGCAGCATTCAGAGCTGAGGGCCACAGCCAGTTAGCTCAGGAGCCCGGCCTCAGTTCAGTGCAGAGCTGAGTAAATGTCGCCAAGCCCAACCCTCACCACAGGCCCCAACACCCTGACTTTTCCAATCTGGCCTGGTGCTTAAAATTACTGAACCTCAGGCTGTTCCATGTTCTCAGACTTGGGACCTCGCCACTTCAATACACTCTTAGGCTTTGAGCTGCACCGTCTTGATTCGGCCCGTACCCCACCCGATCGATCCAGCCTCAGGTCTCCTCTCGCTCATGGGCCCGGGCTGCGCTTCGCCTCGGTTCTGCTCCCTCCATCAATGGCACCCTCCCCACTCTCATCCTGCACCCTCGAGGCTGCCGTTCGCTCCGCTGTAATGCCAGGTTGTACAGATGGTTCGAAAGCTCAACCCTGACAGAGGAGTTAAAGACCATCGTTCCCACTGGCACTAGTGGCATGTTATAGTCATCAATTATCTACCAACCCACATGAGTTTAGGATGTGGACGAAACCTGAGAACTTGAGGAGAAGCCCACACAGTCACAGGGGGAACGTGCAAACTCCACACAGACAGCGCTGGAAGTTGGGATCGAACCCCTGACCCTGGGGCTGTGAGATGGTGGCTCTACAGTGTCCTGTCTGTTCAAGCGGCATGTTGTTAAAACCTGGGGCAACACTGGGGGGGGGGGGCGGGGTGATGGTGTTAGGGAGCCAGGCAAACGGACAGGAACCGTTTCAGATCAAAACCCTCCATCTGGACTGAAATGGGAGAGGAAGCCAAGATTAAAAGGTGAAGTGAGAGTTAGCAGGTGATAGATGGATCCAGGTGAGGGAGCGTGTAATAGGCGAGTGAGGGAGGGAGGAAAATGGGAACGGCAGCTGAAGCTGAGAGTTGATAAAGGGCTGAAGATTATGCAAATTGGAAGTTGATAGATTCCCAATTATATATTTTTATTGATTGAGACGCAGTGTGAACTAGGCCTTTCCAGCCCTTTGATCTGCACTGCCCAGCAATCCCCTGATTTAACCCTGGCCTAATCACTGGACAATTTACAATGACCAATTAACCTACCAACTGGTAAGTCCATCTGCAGCCTACCTGTTTCCTCAACACTACCTGCCCCTCCCCCAACCTGCGTTTCATCTGCAAACAAAGCCATCCATTCCATCATCTAAATCATTGATATACAGCGTAAAAAGAAGTGGTCCCAATACAGACTCCTGTAGAACACCACTAGTTACTGGCAGTCAAACAGAAAAGGAATGTGTGGCTGAGGGATTGGAGCAGGGGACAGGGATTCAGATTTCTGAATTATTGGGACCTCTTTTGGGGTGGGTGTGACCTGTACAAAAAGGACGGGTTGCACTTGAATCCCAGGGGGACCAATATTCTGGCAGGGAGGTTTGCTAAGGCTTTTGGGGAGAGGTTAAACTAGAATTGCTGGGGTGTGGGAACCGAACTGAAGAGACGGAGGAAGGGGCGGTTGGCTCATAAATAGAGAAAGCTTGGAGACAGTGTGAGAGGGAGGATAGGCAGGTGACAGAGAAGGGACGTGCTCAGACCGATGGTTTACGATGTGTCTATTTTAATACAAGGAGTATCATGGACAAAGTGGATGAGCTTGGGTCATGGATCAGTACTTGGAGCTGTGATGTTGTGGCCATTACAGAGACTTGGATGGCTCAGGGGCAGGAATGGTTACTTGGAGTGCCAGGCTTTAGATGTTTCAGAAAGGACAGGGAGGGAGGCAGAAGAGGTGGGGGTGTGGCACTGTTGATCAGAGATAGTGTCACAGCTGCAGAAAAGGAGGAAGTCATGGAGGGATTGTCTACTGAGTCTCTGTGGGTGGTAGTTAGGAACAGGAAGGGGTCATTAACTTTACTGGGTGTTTTTTTATAGACCACCCAATAGTAACAGGGACATCGAGGAGCAGATAGGGAAACAGATTCTGGAAAGATGTAATAATAACAGGGTTGTCGTGGTGGGAGATATTAATTTCTCAAATATTGATTGGCATCTCCCTAGATCAATGGGTTTAGATGGGGTGGAGTTTGTTAGATGTGTTCAGGAAGGTTTCTTGACATAATATGTAGATAAGTCTACAAAAGGAGAGGCTGTACTTGATCTGGTATTGGGAAATGAACCTGGTCAGGTGTCACGTCTCTGAGTGCGTGGACATTTTGGAAATAGTGATCACGATTCTGTCTCCTTTACCTTAGCATTGGAGAAGGATAGAAACCGACAAGTTAGGAAAGTGTTTAATTGGAGTAAGGGGAAATATGAAGCTATCAGGCAGGAATTTGGAAACATAAATTGGGAACAGTTGTTCTCAGGGAAACGAACGGAAGAAATGGGGCAAATGTCAGGGGAAATTTGTATTAATGGTCAGACTCTTGGCAGTGTGAAGGATCAGAGGGATCTTGGGGTCTGAGTCCATAGGACACTCAAAGCTGCTATGCAGGTTGACCCTGTGGTTAAGAAGGCATACGGTGCATTGGCTTTCGTCAATTGTGGGACTGAGTTTAGGAGCGGAGAGGTAATGTTGCAGTTATGTAGGACCCTGGTCAGACCCCACTTGGAGTACTCTGCTCAGTTCTGGTCGCCTCACTACAGGAAGGATGTGGAAGCCATAGAAAGGGTGAAGAGGAGATTTACAAGGATGTTGCCTGGATTGGGGAGCATGCCTTATGAGGATAGGTTGAGTGAACTCGGCCTTTTCTCCTTGGAGCAATGAGGGTGAGAGGTGACCTGATAGAGTTGTATAAGATGATGAGGCATTAATCATGTGGATAGTCAGAGGCTTTTTCTTAAGGCTGAAATGGCTACCATGAGAGTTCACAGGTTTAGGGTGCTGGGGAGTAGGTACAGAGGAGATGTCAGGGGTAAATTTTTTACTCAGAGAGTGGTGAGTGTGTGGAATGGGCTGCCGGCAACAGTGGTGGAGGTGGATATGATAGGGTCTTTATAGAGACTCCTTGATAGGTAGATGGAGCTTAGAGGGCTATGGGTACCCCTAGGTAATTTCTAAAGTAATAACATGTTCGGCACAGCTTTGTGAGCTGAAGGGCCTGTATTGTGTGGTAGGTTTTCTATGTTTCTATGATCCTTCTATTCCCACTCACTGTCTCCTACCAATCAGACAATGCTCTAACCGTACCCATAACTTTCCTGTAATACCATGGGCTCTTAACTTGTTAAGCAGCCTCATGTGTGGCACCTTGTCAAGGGCCTTCTGAAAGTCCAAATATACAACATCCACTGCATCCCCTTTATCCACCCTATGTGTAAACTCCTCAAAGAATTCCAACAGGTTCGTCAGGCAGGATTTTCTCTTAAGGAAATTATGCTGAAGTTGGCCTATCTTGTCCTGTATCACCAAGTACTCCATAACCTCTGAGATCAGAGATCAACCACTGAGGTCAGGCTAACAGGTCTATAATTTCCTTTCTGCTGCCTTCCTCCCTTCTTAAAGAGAGGAGTGACATTTACAATTTTCCAGTCCTCTGGCACCATGCCAGAGTCCAATGATTTTTGAAAGATGCCCCCACAAACTCTACTGCTACCTCTTTCAGAACCCTAGGGTGCAGTTCCTCTGGTCCAGGTGACCTATGCACCTTTAGGTCTTTCAGCTTTTTGAGCAACTTCTCCCTTGTAATAGTAGCTGCACCCACTGCTCTCCCTTGCTCCCTTCACCGTCAGGCACACCACTAGTGTCTTCCACAGTGAAGATTGATGCAAAATACTCACCCAGCTCATCTGCCATCTCCTTGTCCCCCGTTATTATTTCTCCGGCCTCATGTTCTAGAGTTCCTATATCCACTCTCATCTCCCTTTTATTTTTTACATACTCGAAAAAGCTTTTACTATCCAATTTGATATTGTTTGCTAGCTTGCTTTCATATTTCATATTTTTCCTTCAAATTATTCTTTTAGCGGCTCTCTGTATACAGTTTTTAAAAACGTCCATTCTTCTGTCTTAGCGCAAATTCTTGTGTTGTTGTAATACCTCTCTTTTGATTTTACATTTGCTTTGACTTCTCTGGTCAGGCATGGTTGTAATATTTTGCCATTTGATTATTTCTTTGCTTTTGGAATAAATCTATCCTGCACCTTCCTCATTTCCCCCGGAAACACACACCATTGCTGCTCTGCTGTCATCCCTGCCAATTTCCTTTGGCCAACTCCTCTCT
>NC_082706.1:7273283-7360783 GCF_030144855.1 Hypanus sabinus
TAAACTGTGTACTCCCATTGAACTGTACCAGGATCACAGTCCTCCATACCTCTACTATCCATGTACCTATTCAAACCTCCTTAAATGTTGAAATCAAGCTCACATGGACCACTTGTACTGGCAGATCATTCCACTCTCTCACAACCCTCTGAGTTTCCCCTCGTATTCCCCTTAACTTTTCACCTTTCACCCTTAACCCATGACCTCTGGGTGTAGTCCCACCCGACCTCAATCGGGAAAGCCTGCTTACATTTACCCTGTCTATACCCTCATAATTTTGTAAACCTCCATCAAATCTCCTGTCAGTCTCCAACGTCCCAAGGAACACAGTCCGAACTGATTCGGTCTTTCCTTATAACTCAGGTCCTCCAGACCTGGCAACATCCTTGTAAATTTTCTCTGTACTCTTTCAATCTTATTTACGTCTTTCCTGTAGGTAGGTGACCAAAGCTGCACACAATGCTCCAAATTAGGCCTCACCATTGTCTTATACAACTTCAACATAACATCCCATCTCTTGTACTCAGTACATTGATTAATGAAGGCCAATGTGCCAAAAGCACTCTTTACCACCCTATCTACCTGTGACAACACTTTCAATTAATTGCATAACCGTATTCCCAGATCCCTTTGTTCTACCACAGCCCTCAGTGCCCCACCGTTTACTGTGTAAGACCTCCCCTGGTTGGTCCTATGGAAATGCAACACCTCACACTCGTCTGCATTAATCCCTATCTGCCATTTTTCGAGCTGGTCCAGAACCCACTGTAAGCCATATTAGTCTTCTTTGCTGTCCACTATACCTCCAGTCCTGGTGTCATCCACAATTTGCTGAACCATTTAGCCACATTATCATCCAGATTATTGATATACAACAACAGACCCAGCACTGATCCCTGTGGCACTCCACTAGTCACAGGCCACCAGTCTGAGAGGCAACTACCTACTGTCACTCTCTGGCTTCTCCCACAAAGCCGATGTCTAATCCATTTCACTACCTCATCCTCAATGCTGAGTGACTGAACCTTCTTGACCAGCCTTCTATGCGGGACCTTGACAAATCGCTTGCTAAGGTCCATGTGGACAACATCCACTGCCTTTCCTTCATCCACTTCCTCAAAAAACTCTGTAAGATTGGTTAGACATGACCTACCACACACAAAGTCATGCTGACTATCCTTAATCAGTCCATGTCTATCCAAATGCTCATAAATCTGGTCCCTAAGAATACTTCCAGATTATTTCCCACTACGGATGTCGGGCTCACTGGCCTGGTTTATTTTTCGAGCCTTTTTCAAACAGTTGAACAATATTGGCCACGCGCCAGTCCTCTGGTATCTCGAGCATGATGTAAACTTTTCTGCAAAGGCACCTGCAGCTTTTGCAATTGCCTCCTGCAGAGTCTGAGGGGTCACCCTGATAGGCCCTGGGGATCGATCCACCCTTATTTGTCTCAAGACAGAAAACACCTTGTCCTCTGTAATCTGTAAAGGGCCCATGAAGTTGATGCCACTTTGCCTCACTCCTGTAGAGCCTGTGTCTGTCAATACAAATGCAAAAAATTAATTTCAGATCTCTCCCATCTCCTTTGCTTCCATGCATGGATTACCATTCTGATCTTCCAGAGGACCAATTATGTCCCTTGCAATCCTTCTGTTCTTAACGTATCTGTAGAATCCCTGAGGATTCTCCTTCACCTCGTCTGCTAGGGAACCTCAGGCCTTCTTTTAGCCCTCCTGAACAGATGAGCTCAGGGCATGGATCAACAACGGGAATTTTGATATTGCAGCCATTGTTGACACTGGGTTGCAAGAGGGGCAGGACTAGCAGCTCTATATTCTGGAGTTCTGCCATTTTTGGGCAGCAGAGTGGGAGAGATTCCCCCCATAACACCTCACGAGATGAGTTCTCCTGTCCCTCCTGAGAGCACTGACGTGACCTTTTCCCTGACTCGTAATGCCACCTCTCCTCCTTGCATTTCTTATACTCCATCAGCAGCTATTTGTTCCTACTTGCCTTACCTGCTATGCACCTCCTTTTCTTCTCTTACCCAAGGTTCCCTACACCGATCTTTTTACATATTTATTTTGAAACTACTGCCATTGTGGTCACTGGATGCAAATCCTACACAAACCCTACACCAACCCGGTCGCACTCCTTTATAGCAGATCCAGTATCACACACTCTCTCGTATGGACTTCTACTGATTAAGGAACTTTCCTGAACACGTTTGACAAGCTCTATCCAACTGGTCCTTGTACAGTATGGGAGTCCCAGTCAATATGTAGGAAGTTAAATTCCTAGGACTGTTGGCTGGCCTGTCATATAGCCCCATTTACATGGTCATACCTTTCGTATTTCTCAGTTCCACCATTAAAAACCTCACGAGACGAGTTCTCTGTCCCTCCTGACAGAGCACTGACGTGACCTTTTCTCTGACTAATAATGCCACCTCTCCTCCTTTAATCTCTCCCACTTTGCCACCCAAAAATGGCAGAACTCCAGAATATAGAGCTGCTAGTCCTGCCCCTCTTGCAACCCAGTGTCAACAATGGCTGCAATATTATAATTCCCATTGTTGATTCATGCCCTGAGCTCATCTGTCTTTCCTACACACTTCTTACATTGAAATACACACAGCTCAGGACACTTGTCACTCCATGGTAGACGGGTAATAACTCTTCCTGAACCTGGTGGGATGAGTCCTGATGCTTGAGGGGTAATAACTCTTCCTGAATCTGGTGATGTGGGGCCTGATGGTTGAGGGGGAATAACTCTTCCTGAATCTGGTGGGGTGAGTCCTGATGGTTGAGGGGTAATAACTGTTCCTGAACCTGGTGATGTGGGGCCTGATGGTTGAGGGGGAATAACTCTTCCTGAACCTGGTGGGGTGAGTCCTGATGGTTGAGGGGTAATAACTGTTCCTGAACCTGGTGGCGTGGGACCTGATGGTTGAGGGGTAATAACTGTTCCGGAACCTGGTGGTGTGGGACCTGGTGGTTGAGGGGTAACTCCTGCCCGGTGGTGGTAGCAAGAAGAGAGCAGGGCCTGGATGGTGGGGTTCTTGATGATGGATCTTGCTTTCTTGGGGCAGTGTTGTTGTAGGTGTGTTCACAGTACTATATGTGAACGCGGAGCGGCATAAATCGACCAGACTGGGGGGAGGCATGATGGAAATCTGGGTTAAGGAGCATAGGAGGTGCATCTATTTGGGTTACCCAGAGAAGTCGGCGGTAGCAGAATGCTACATTCGCAACGGTCATAGGATAGTCTTCGATAGCACAAAACTCGGTCAGGTTGGCCATCTGGGCCAGGTGCCTTCCACAGGTTCACCCTCCTGAAAGATGGTCTCACAACAGCCTCAGAGACTGAAATCACAGGGTTGTGAGGGTTCGTGAAGGTACCTCCATGTTCTGTCTGTCAAAGCGGGCATAAGAATCATTGAGCTCATCTTGGAGTGAAACCTTGTTGACATATATGTTGCTTGGTTTTGCTTTATAGGAGATGACGGCATTCAAGCCCTGCCACAGCTGTCGAGCGTCCTTCCGTGATTCAAGATTGGTCTGGAATTGCTACTTTACATGTGAGAGACGTTCCAGAGTTTGTACCTGGACCTCTTGTGTTTCACTTGGTCGCCAAACTTGAATGCCTCCGATCTGGTCCTCAGCAGCTTGAGGATTTCTTGGTTCATCTAGGGCTTCTGGTTGGGGAAGACTCCGAATGCTTTTGTAGGGACGCACTCATCCACAAGTGTTTTTATAAAATCCGTTGACAACTCTAGCATATTCATTCAGATCCTTTGATGAACAAAGCCCAGTCCACCGACTCGAACCAATCTTATTCCTGCCCCTCTTCCTCCACAGCCTCATCTTTGTTGTTCTTACTTCCAGTGCCTTTGCCTGTACGCAGGTAGGCGGAGGATAGCCTTTAGGACTGAGAAGGAAGGGGGTAGATGCCAGAATTAAAAAGGTGAGGGGAGGGGAAAGAGGCTAGCTGGGAGGTGATAGGTGAAGCCAGGTGAAAGGGAAATGTCAAGAGCTGGAGAAGAAGGAGAAGAGGAGAGTGGACCATAGGAGAAAGGGAAGGAGGAGAGGTCTTGGGGAAAGTAATAGGCAGGTGAGAGGAAATGAAAGGTCAGAGTGGGGAATTGAGGAAGGGGGGTGGGTTGGGAATTTGTTTCTGGAGGGAGAAATTGATATTAATGCCATTGATCTTCATTTCTCCTCCACCCTGAGAGTGGCCTTATCTTAGGACAAAAGGAGGCCGTGGACCGACACATCGGAGCGGGAATGGGAATGGGAATTGGCCACCGCGATGTCCCACTTGGGGCGGATGGTGTTGATGTGCTCATGAAGCAGTCTCCCACTTTACAATAATAGAAATCCCACATTCCCCCATCCAGCAGGAACAGCTTGTAGTGGCAGATAATCTGCTGGAATGACATACCTTTGGGAAGAAGCTGGAGTACTGAGAAGAGAACCATGCAGTTGCAAAGATAACGTGCAAACTCCACATAGACAGTCCCAGAGGTCAGGATTGAACCCGATTCTCTGGAACAAAGAGGGAACAGCTCAAGTTGCTGAACTATTTGTGGGATGGAATCTTACAGATTAACTTTATTTGTCATAACAGTTTCTACTTAAATTCCTGGGTGTTATCATTATGGAGGATCTGACCTGGGCCCAGCACGCAAGAGCAATTATGAAGAAAGCACAACAACTCCTCTACTTCCTTACAAGTCTGCGAAGATTCGGCATGACATCTAAAAGTTTGACAAACTTCTATAGATCTGGGGTGGAGAGTGTATTGACTGGTTGCGTCACAGCCTGGTATGGAAAGACCAATGCCCATGGGTAAAGACCTCCCCATAACTGAGCACATCTACATGAAACGTTGTCACAGGAAAGCAGCATCCATCATCAAGGACCCCCACCACCCAGGGCATTCAGGAAAATGAATCTCAGGGTTGTGCTAACCACGGTAATGTGCCACCCCAGTATGTGTACTGTGAATATTTAGAATGAAAATTGATACAAATCATATACCTTTGATTTCATTTATTAATTGAAGGGTATAAGAAATACAGTACAACAAAGAAAATCTTTCACGTTTTGTAAACTTTTCTCATCTCTCTTTATTCCAGCTGTGAAGCAACAAAGGCTATTTGCACAGGAGCCCCACATGGCTCAGAGTGAAGAATGTAATCACAAACTATCGTGTGTAGGTTCAAGGTAAGAGGGTAAAGTTTTGATGTGAACCTGAGAGGCAATTTAATCACCTAGAGGGTGGTCGATATATGGAATGAAATGCCAGGGTAAGTAGATTAGATAGGTACATTAACTTCATTTAACGGATACATGGGCAGGTACTTCTTCTTTATCATCATCTTCAGCAACATCTTCATTATCATCATCATCATCATCATGTTCATCATCATAATTATCTTCATCAAAATACAGTAGAAAAACTTTCTTCTAGTTGCCATCCATTAGACATAATCTTCATTATCATTAAGTGCCTGGTCGTATGACATGGGTGATCACGGTCTTTCCGTGACCATGACTGTTCTTGGCATATTTTTCTACAGAAGTGTCTTGGCATTGCCTCCTTTACAAGACGGGTGACCCCGGCCATTATCAATCCTCTTCAGAGATTGTCTGCCTGGCTTCAGTGGTCACATAACCAGGACTTGTGATATGCACCAGCTGCTCGTACGACCATCCACCCCCCGCCCCCATGGCTTCACGTGACTCTGGTTGTGGGGGAAGGGCACTAAGTAGGTGCTACACCTTGCCTGTGCCCTTCCCTTGGACAACATCGGCGGCGTGGAGAGGGGAGACTTGCAGCTTGGGCAACTGCCGGTCTTCCATTAAAAAAAAACCTTGCCCAGGCTTGCGCCCTGGAAACTTCCCAAGGCGCAAATCCGTGGTCTATCATGACTAACGGAGGCCTACACACACCTTGCCCAAGGGTGACCTGCAGGCTAGTGCAGTGAGCGTTTTGTAGTGATGTATCCCTGTCCTGCCACCTAGGTCAGCTACTTGGGAAAGCGGGGCTTCCCAACCCGGGGTCTATGGACCCTTTGGTTAATTGTAGGGGTCTGGTTGAGAAGGAAATGGGCCAAGTGCTGACAACTGGGACTAACTTAAATGGGAATCTTGGTTAGCATAGAACAGCTGGGCTGAAGGGCCTGTTTCTTGGCTGTATGAAGTTACTAAAAGTCAGGATCAGTGCTCTCAGTCCTCGGCCCTGAGTTGAAGCCTCTTCTGCAGACACCATTGGGTTTGGGTTCATTTTGAAATCTGAGACTGAAGAATTTTGTTTCCTAATAGAACTGAGGGGAATAGGGGTGGGGTGGGGAGGAAGGCTGGGTTGAAGAGTTGAGAGAACAGCAGGTGCTATGGAAACACTCAGCACTTGTGAAGGGAGGAACATTTCAGTTTGTAAGGAGCTGGGTCACAGTTCAGCTCTGCATAATAGAACAGGCTCAATAGGCTGAATGGCCTCTTTCTCAGTCTCCACCAGATTTGAAAATGTGAACAAGAAACATTCTGCAGGAAGGACTGAGCAACATCTATGGGAGAAGAAGAATTGTGGGAGAAGAGGAATTGTGGACATTACTGGTTGAAGATGTGAAAATAGGTTCAAGAGGTAAATTGTGGGATCTGTAACATAACGGACTTCTACTGATAACTAGGTATTTCAAAGGTTGTGGGTTTGAATCGCACCAGAGTCAGTACTTTTAATTTAGTTAGCCGGAAGGTGGAGAATCTGGAATTCATTGCCACAGACGGCTGTGGAGACCAAATCATTGGGTACATTTAAAGTGGAGGTTGATAGATTCTTGATTGGTAAGGGCATCGAAGGTAACAAGGAGAAGGCAAGAGAATAGGGTAGAACGGGAAAATAAATCAGCCATGATAGAATGGCAGAGTGGATTTGATGGACTGAATGGCCTAATTACACTTGTCAACTGCTTTCCACCGAGATGCAACACTGAGTGTCGTAGGAAGTCATTCCTACCTGTGGCCTCAAACTTTACAACTCCTGCCTCGGAGTGTCAGGCACCCTGAGCCAATAGGCTGGTCCTGGACTTACTTCCAATTGGCTTGATTAACTTATTATTATTTATGGTTTATATTGCTATATTTCTACACTATTCTTGGTTGGTGCGACTGTAACAAAACCCAATTTCCCTCAGGATCAATAAAGTATGTCTGTCTGTCTGTCTGTCTTATTTGTTTCCATAGATGCTGCCTGATTTGTTGAGTTCCCCCAACACTTCCGTGTGTGTCGCTCAAGATTTCCAGCATCTGCAGAATCACTGAGTCCTCCAGAACAACAGCACAGAAACAGGCCCTTTGGCCCATCTAGTCTTTGCCAAACTATTATTCTGCCTTGTCCCATCGACCCGCAGCTGGACCACAGCCTTCCATGCCCCTTCCATCCATATACCCCAAATTCTCCCAAATGTTGAAATCGACCCTGCGTCTCCCACTGGCAGCTCATTCCTCACTCTCAGCACCGCTGAGTGAAGAAGATGCCTCTCAGCCATAACTTCTAGTCTCACCCATCCTCAGTGGAAAAAGCCTGCTTGCACTGTACCCCTCATAATCTTGTGTACCCCTATCAAATCTCCCCTCATTCTCCTACACTCCGTGTCATAAACGATCTTAGAAATCACAAGATAATAATCCTGTATGTATCATTTGTTCCTGCGTCTTATGGTGTCAACACACAGGTCGCGGTGGAGAGAAGATTGCAAGTGATATAAAAACTGGCTGAGTTTAATTGAAACCATTCAGTTGATTTGAATGGTATGATATTGTTGTTTCAGTAGCTCTCTGTTCTCAATTGGCTCCGTATTTTAAGGCTTGTGTTACTGCCTGAAGTCATGTTGCAAAACAAGTTAGGAATGGTTTCCAAGATTATGACTAAACAGTAAACGGCACAAAAATTAAAGAACGACGAGCCCACACCCTTCACACGGTGATGTTAATGGAACAGGTGACCGCATCCTTATTTAAAACTTTTCTTGATGTAGTTTGTTTCTATCTGGACTTGTCACACCTTGAAACACAACGTGAACCTGTCCGACAGGTTTCTGTTTCCCTGCCCCGATATTCCAGGCCGGGAAGCTGTTATTAACAGCGATCAGGAGAGGCGACCGAACCTTGAATCGAGACTGCAGTCAGGTAACAACGGCTCTTGCCTTTTGTGCCACTTTGTGTTTCCTTAAAGCTTCCGTTGTTACTGTTTAAGAGTGCAGTCAACTTACTGCCCCCGTCTGTGTACGTAGGAAGGATTTGATGTGTGAGATGGGGCACAGGGTGATCTTGAACAGTGAGCGTCTGTGCTTTGGTATGAGACCAGATTTCTAGAAATGTACGCCTGGTTGCATCTCCGGCTGGTGTGGAGGGGCCTCTGCACAGGACCGGAAAGAGCTGCAGAGGGTGGCAAATTCAACCAGCTCCATCACGATCACGAGCCTCCAGAGCAGCAAGGACATCTTCAAACGGCGATGTCCCAAAAGGGCGGCATCCATCATTAGCACCCCCCCCCCACCCCCCCAGGAATGCCCTCTTTTCATCGCTACCATCAGAGAGAAGGTACAGGGATCTGAAGGCATCCTAGGGATAGCTCTGTCCCCTCTACCATCAGATTTCTGAATGGGCAATGAGCCCGTGAGCACCATCACATTGTTTTTTTGCTTTCCTTTACACAATTTACTTAATTATCTTATATATTATACTTATATGTAGATAGGTAATTTTATATATATGTGTCTATGTATGTGAGTGTGTGTGTAAATATGTGGATATGTGCACATATCTCAGTCGGTCAGAGTTGACCATGGATATACATCCCAGCTGCCTAGATACACAAGCCCGGGCAGTACAATGTGCAGAGCGAGCTGCTGCCCGTTTAGCAAGCTCCCCGTCTCCATGCAATGGCAGGGACCGATACAGTCTGGTACCAGCAGCATCACAGGAGTTGCCAGTCAGCATAGAACTCAATGTAGGACTGCCTCTTTCCCTCGGGGTTTACTCCCGAAGCCTTCCCCGTGAGAGGGTAGAGCCGCAAGGTAGCGGAGGTTTCAGATCAGAGTTTTCCTTCTCCGAGATGAGCTGCCAACCCCGGCTGACGAGCCCCATCTGCCCGAAGCGACTGGTTTTAGGGTGCCAGAAACCAGCCTTTGCCCCCTCTCCTGTCAGTAGAAACGGTTCCACCGGGCTCAGTAGCTAAGCCAGACGGGAGGGCCAGGAGCTGGACTTGGCTGTCAGAGGCTATTTGAGGATTTGAGGTGCACACCATCGGGAGCATTTTATAGGTAGTGGGAGCTTAACCCCATTATCCCCCCCCCCCCCAGTTTTAACAACCTTCGGGAAGAGTGTATGTGTGTGTGTGTGTGTGTGTGTGTGTGTGTGTGTGTGTGTATTTCTCGGTATGATTATTAGTAATTTTTAATGTATTACACTGTATTACTGCCAGAAAAAAATTCACACGTGCAGTATTTTAATTGTAATAAATCTGATTCGGAATCATCTATATTCTGGATTCTGTCCATGAAATCCTTGGGAGTATTCAATCTATTATCTGTCAGTTTGGAATTCTGCATTGGCTAAATTGTATGTTTAGGCAGGACTTCCCTCCCAGACATTCAGCTTTTAATCTTCTTCCCTCGTCTAGTTTCGGAAGGAATAAAGAAAGCGTGGTTACCGTTGGGATTCAGGGTGGAGGACGCTGAGGTGTGACTTGTGAGCTCAGGGGTTTGTTGCTGTGCCGTATGACACTAAATCACTCAATGTCAAATCCTCTATTTCCTTCTGGAAAACCCCTGATGAAGAGTCTCTTTATTCCTCAGAGTTCCTCCAGTATTTCACATTAACTCCTCCCGCCTTGCCAGTGCTATTCATCTCAGCCCCTCCCTGTGGAAGGGACTTTCAGACGCTCACCGCTGTTTGACTGAAGCAGCTGCCTCTCAGTTCCCTGACAGTGTCAATGCTCGGTTACGCCCTTTGCCATGGGAGTAAACATTTTCTGTTGAAAGTTATTCAAAAGCATTTTTAAATTGAAGGAATTCTTTAAGGTAGTCCTCGGCCTTCATTTCTTGAGGGAAAAGAGACCCAGTTTGCTCCTGCTTTCTGAATCTGTTTTTAATATAGTTCTTGTAAATCGTCGTTCCACCCTTGTCCATCGTCTCCGTCTCCTTTTATATAGTATAGCAGCACGAATTGTCGTGTGTTCTCTAAGGTTTGAAACTGGGCTGACATTACCCCTACTGTGGGGTGGCTTAGTGACGCATTGTCCAGGGTCAAACAGATTGGCAAGTATGACGTTGTGGCCAACTCTGAAACTTGGCTAAAGGATGGCTGCCATCGGGAGCTGAGCATCCAAGGATATACATGTATCAGAAAGATAGGTTAGTAGGCAGAGGGGGAGTTGAGGCTCTGTCTATAAGAAATAATATTAAATCATTAGAAAGGGATGACATAGGATTGGAAGATGTAGAGTCTCTATGGGTTGAGTTAAGAAATGGCAAGGGTAAAAGGACCCTAATGGTAGTTGTATGCGGGCCTCCAACAGCAGCCGGGATGTGGATTACAAAGTACAGCAGGAGATAGAAAAGCTGTGTCAGAAGGGCAATGTCATGATAAAGTAAATAGACATCCATTAGTCTCGAGAGACCATGGATTTGCACCTTGGAAAGTTTCCAGGGCGCAAGTCTGGGAGACCAGCAGCAAGTCTCCCCTCTCCATGCCACCAATGTTGTCCAAGGGAAGGGCAAGGGCCGATACAGCTTGGCACCGGTGTCTTCACATGACAGTGTGTGGTTAAGTGCCTTGCTCAACACGTTGCCTTAGCTGAGGCTCGAACTAGCAACCTTCAAATTACTAGACCAACACCTTAGCCATGGTAATGTCATGATAATCATTGGGATTTCAACATGAAAGTGGATCGGGAAAACTAGGCCAGTACTGGGCCTCAAGAGAGAGAATTTGTAGAATGTCGAAGGGTTGGCTTTTTAGAACAGCTTGTTGTTGAGCCCACTAGGGGATCGGCTGTGCTGGATTGGGTGTTGTGCAATGATCTGGAGTTGATAAGAGAGCTTAAGGTTAACAAACCCTTAGTGAACAGTGACCTCAATATGATCAAGTTCACTTTGAAATTTCAGAAGGAGAAGCTAAATTCCAATGTGTTGGTATTTCAGTGGAATAAAGGAAATTACAATGGCATGAGAGGTGAACTGGCCAAGGTTGACTGGAAAGGGACACTAACAAGAAGGACAGCAGAGCAGCAGTGGCTGGAGTTTCTGTGAAAAACGAGGGAAGTGCAAGACAGATATATTCCAATTAAGAGGAAATTTTTGAATGGAAGAAGGACACTACTGTGGCTGACAAGTGATGTCGGAGCCAAAGTAAAGGCAAAAGAGAGGCCATACAAGGAAGCCAAAGCTAGTGGGAAGATAGTGGATTGGAAAGCTTTTAAAAACTTGCAGAAGGAAACTAAAAAGGTTATTAGGAAGGAAAAGATGAATTATGAAAGGAAACTGGCGACTAATATCAAAGAAGATACTAAAAGCTTTTTTAAGTATATAAAGGGTAAAAGAGAGTTGAGGGTAGATATAGGACCAATAGAAAATGACGCTGGAGATATTGTAGTGAGAGATGCAGAGATGGCAGAGGAACTGAATGTGTATTTTGCATCAGTCTTTACAGTGGAAGGCATCTGCAGTATAACAGACATTCAACAGTGTCAGGGAAGTGAAGTATGTGCAGTAAAATTTATTACTGAGACAGTGATCAGGAAGCTTAATGGTCTGAGGGTGAATAAATCTCCTGGACGTGACAGAATGCACTCTTGGGTTCTGAAGTAGCTGGAGAGATTGCGGAGGCATTAACGATGATCTTTCAAGAATTGATCGTTTCTGGCATTGTACCAGTTGACTGGAAAATTGCAAATGTTACTCCGCTATTTAAGAAGGGTGGGAGGCAGCAGAAAGGAAACTATAGACCTGTTAGCCTGACATCAGTGGTTGGGAAGTTGTTGGAATTGATTATTAGGGCTAAGATTACAGAGTACCTGGAGGTACATGACAAGATAGGTCAAAGCCTGCATGGTTTCCTGAAAGGAAATTCCTGCCTGACTAACCTACTGCAATTTTTTGAGGAAATTACAAGCAGGATAGACAAAGGAGATGCAGTAGATGTGGTGTACTTAAATTTTCAGAAGGCCTTTGACAAGGTGCCGCACATGAGGCTGCTAAACAAGATAAGGGCCCATGGAATTACAGGGAAGTTAGTATCATGGGTGGAGCATTGACTGATCAGCAGAAAACAGAGAGTGGGAATAAAGGCTATTCTGGCTGCCGGTTACCAGTGGAGTTCCACAAGAGTCAGTGTTGCTTTTTATGCTGCTTTACGCTGCTTTTTATGATGTACGTCAATGATTTGAACTGTGGGATTAATGGATTTGTGGCTAAATTTGCCGATGATACAAAGACAGGTGGAGAGCGGGTAGTGTTGAGGAAGCAGAGAGACTTAGAAAGTTTAGGAGAAGTGGCAAATGAAATACAATGTTGGAAAGTGTATGGTCATGCACTTTGGTGGAAAAAAATAAATGGGCAGACTATTATTTAGATGGGGAAAGAATTCAAAATGCAGAGATGCAAAGGGACTTGAGAATCCTTGTGCAGGATACCCTAAAGGTTAACCTGCAGGTTGAGTTGGTGGTGAAGAAGGTGAATGCAATGTTGGCATTCATTTCTCGAGGAATAGAATATAAGAGCAGGAATGTGATGTTGAGGCACCATAAGGCACTCGTGAGACCACACTTGGAGTATTGTGTGTAGTTTTGAGCTCTTTATTTTAGAAAGGATATACTGACATTGGAGAGGGTTCAGAGAAGATTCACGAGAATGATTCCAGGAATGAAAGGGTTACCATATGAGGAACATCTGGCAGCTTCTTGGACTGTATTCCCTGGAGGTCAGGAGAATGAGGGGAGATCTCATAGAATCATTCCAAATGTTAAAAGGCCTGAACAGATTAGATATGGCAAAGTTATTTCCCATGGTAGGGGAGTCTAGGACAAGAGGGCACGACTTCAGGATTGAAGGATGTCCATTTAGAACAGAGATGTAGAGAAATTACTTTAGTCAGAGGGTGGTAAATCTGTGGAATTTGTTGCCACAAGCAGCTGTGGAGGCCAAGTCATTGGGTGCAATTAAGGCAGAGATAGATAGGTTCTTGATTAGCCAGGGCATCAAAGGGTATGGGGAGAAGGCAGGAGAGTGGGGATGACTGGAAGAATTGGATCAGTCCATGATTGAATGGTGGAGCAGACTCGATGGGCCAAATGGCCTACTTCTGCTCCTACATCTGATGGTCTTGTGGTTAACAGAGCTACTGCATCCCAGTTCCAGTGACCTGGGTTCAACCCTTGTCTCGGGTTCTGTCTGTGTGGTTTTGTATGTTTTCCTCGTGACTTCATGGGCTTCTCTCAGGTGTGTCAGTTTCCTTCCACGTCCCAGAGACATCTTGTGTGTATTATCACTGACTTACATTATGAAATCTTTTTGTTTTTGGGGGCAGCAGTACAGTGCAATATATAAAAAATGACTATAAATTACAAAAATGTGCAAGATATTTATATTTTATGTAAATAAAAAATACATGCAGTAGCACTTTATTTAGCTGTAGCCCATCCACTTCAAGGTTCGACGTGTTGTGCTTTCAGAGATGCTCTTCTGCACACCACTGTTGTAACGTGTGGTTATTTGAGTTACTGTCGCCTTCCTGTCAGCTTGAAGCAGTGGGCTAGAAACATCGACTGCACTCTTTTCCATAGATGCTGCCTGGCCTGCTGAGTTCCTCCAGCATTTTGTGTGTTTTATTCGGATCTTCAGCATCTGCAGAATTTCTCTTGCTGGCCATTGTCCTCTAACCTCTCTCATTAACAAGGCATTTTCACTCTCAGAACTGGATGTTTCAGTTTGTTTTCACACCACTCTGTGTAAACTCTAGAGCCTGTGTGTGTGGAAACCCCAGGAGATCAGCAGTTTCTGAGATACTCAAACCACCCCATCTGGCACCAACAACTATTTCATCGCTAAAGTCACTTCAATCATATTTCTTCCCCCATTCTGATGGTTGATCTGAACATCAACTGAACTCCTGAACCATGTTTTTATGCATTGACTTGCTGCCACACAATTGGCTGATTAGTTATTTGCATTAGTGAATGGGTGTGCAGGTGTATCTAATAAAGTGGCCACTGAGTGTATATTTCTATAAAATATAATTTATAAATTGTGAGCTGAGTCATAAAGTTCTGAGCTCGGTGGCTATAAGAGCAAGTTTATGACCAATGGTTGGCTTGATGAGGAATTAATTTGAGCTTTTTTGTTTCCAAGAATCACAGCAGGCACCTTTCCCCAAGGTTGAATTGAAGGGCAGATCTTATGGGACTGCACAGAAGGAGAATGGACTTCCTCCTCATCATCATGGCTGCGATTTTCCTCAGTCCTCATCCAATTGCCTCCCAGGATTGTGTGGCAAGCACTCTTCGGTTTTCAAACCTGTCGCTGCTCAACTTCAACAGGCTGGATGGAGATGCTGGCACGATCGAGCCTTTGTATAACATGGTGAATCTATACTTGGATGCAGTGCAACCAAATGAATTTCCAAAAGGTGAGACTTGATGCAGCCACACACTTTTCGTCTTCCTCCGTAGAATCTCTTGGGTTAAGTACTAAATAGATCACAGAACAATGGACTCCTGGGTCTTGTAGAGTCAGAAGCAGATTAATTACCACCGACATACACTTAGTGGCCACTTTATTAGGTACACCTGCTTGTTGAGGCAACTATCTAATCAGCCAATCATGTGGCAGCAACTCAATGCATAAAAGCATGCAGACATGGTCAAGGGGTTCAATTATTGTTCAGACCCAAACATCAAAATGGGGGAAGAAGTGTGAAATATGTGACTTTGACTGTGAAATGATTGTTGGTGCCAGATGGGGTGGTTTGAGTATCTCAGAAACTGCTGACTTCCTGGGATTTTCATGCTTACCAGTCTCTGGAGTTTACGGATAATAGTGTGAAAGCAAGAAACATCCATTGAGCAGCAGTTCTGTGGGTGAAAACATCTTGTTAATGAGGGAGGTCAGAGGAGAATAGCCAGACTGGTTCAAGCTGACAGAAAGGTGACAGTAACTTAAATAACCACACGTTACAACAGTAGTGTGCAGAACAGCATCTCTGAACACACAACATGTCAAACATTTAAGAGGATAGACCACAGTGGCAGGAAACCATAAATATACACTCTGTGACCACTCTATGAGGTGCAGGATGTAAATAATGTTGTGAACAACGAACATGATTCTTTATTCTTTATAGTTGTTAAGGTTGTTGTTGGGTGTAGTGTCCTAACCAATGCATGGGAATGGGAATGGGATGTATGTGTTGAATAAAGTTGATCCCCTGATCCTTGAGGTTTTCAGAGGTTTCCCTCTGTCGGGGTAAATGTTATGTAAACCCCCCTGCCTGACACGGGCTATTGTGGGGTGTGGTATGTTAAGCGGTGTCCCTGGCTGGAGGTCATGTTGAAAGGGTCACGGTGAATGATTGGCCACCAAGGAGAGCAGTGGAAAAGAGGGATCTGGGAATACAAACACATAATTCCTTTAAAGCGGCATCACAGATAGGTACCACCATGAAGAGAACTTTTGGTACATTGACCTTCTTAAGGGCTGTAAGACTTAGGAGCACAGTTAGGTTAATCAGCCCATCAAGTCTGCTCTCCTACTCCCTCATAGCTGATGTATTTCTTTCTATCGATCCACTCATTTATTGAGATACAGCATGGAAAAGGCCCTTCTGGCCCTTTGAGCTGCACTGCCAGGCAACCCCCGGGTTTAATCCTCGCCTAATCAGTATACAATAAACACAATTAACCTACTTTTGGACCTTGCGAGGAAGCCCACGTGGTCATGGAGAGAACATGTAGACTCCTTACAGGCAATGGTGGGAACTGAACATGGGTCAGTGGTACTATAAAGCGTTGGTATTGTAAACCATTATTATCCCTCTCATACCCATTCTCCTGCCTTCTTCCTGTAATCTTAGACGTCCTGATTAATCAATGACCTATCAAACTCTACTTTAAATATACCCAATGACTTGGCCTCCATAGCCATCTGTGGTAATGAATTCCACAGATTCAGCACTGTCTGACTGAAGAAATTCCTATTCGACTCTGATCTAAAGGGAGGTTGTGTCCTCTGGTCCTAGACTATGCACTCTCCACATCCACTCTGTCTAGGCTTTTCAATGTTCGATAGGTTTCAAACAGAGTTCCCCCTCATTCTTCTAAACTCGCGTGTATACAGGCCCAGAACTGTTAACCCTTTGTTACGAACCCCGTAACTGGGTGTCTTACCAGCAACGATAGAAGTGTCTGTTGGAGTCTGGTGATACTATTTTCAACAGTATTTATTAGTAAAAATACACAAAAATAATATCAATGCAAATATACAGATAATATCCGTCACCAATACTAAACCTAAAAGTGCAGGTATAATAATAATCAATAAGAAATAAGCACTATCGTTGTCTAGGGGATAATGAATTGTCAGATGGAAATATAAAGTTCAGTTCAGTTCATGCAGGCTGCGGTAGTTGTTGGTCACGGTGTTTCTATTGTTGGAGAGAGAGAGAACAGTAACAGCTATTGGCTTGCCAACTTTCCTTTACGATTTTGATCCGTCGATGTATGGTTGTTGTGGCCATTCACATATGACCCCTCCGTCCTTTAGCTAGACCGTTCTTCTGTGGTGGACTTGTCACCCAGGCAAGGGTGGACACACACACAAGCCCCCACTGGCCTCACTACGGACCCTTCGTTTGGTGTCCGGTCTCCCACCCTGTCTCGTGGGAGTTCTGATGCTCACTAGTGCAGCAGGTGGTCAAGAAGGCCAATGGAATGCTGGCTTTTATTGCTAGGGGGATGGAGTATAAGAACAGGGAGGTCTTACTGCAGTTGTACCGGGTATTGATGAGACCACACCTGGAGTACTGCGTGCAGTTCTGGTGTCCATATTTAAGAAAGGACATACTGGCTCTCGAGGCAGTGCAGAGAAGGTTCACTAGGTTAATTCCGGGGATGGCTGGGTTGATGTATGATGAGAGGTTGAGTAGATTGGGACTCTACTCATTGGAGTTCTGAAGAATGAGAGGCGATCTTATTGAAACATATAAGATTGTGAATGGGCTTGATCGGGGGGATTTTGGCAGGATGTTCCCAATGATGGGTGAAGCTAGGACTAGGGGGCATAATCTTAAAATAAGGGGATGCCGTTCCAGGACTGAGATGAGGAGAAATTTCTTCACTCAGAGGGTAGTGGGGCTGTGGAATTTACTGCCCCAGAGAGCTGTGGAAGCTGCTACACTCAATAAATTCAAAACGGAGATAGACATTTTCCTGGATAAAAATGGCATTCGGGGATACGGTGAGCGAGCAGGTAAGTGGACATGAGGCTAGGTTTAAATCAGCCATGTGATCTCCTGGGCCAGTTTTCGATAGCCTGGATGGGTCGGAGAGGAATTTTTCAGATTTTTTCTCCTCAATTGGCAAATTGTTTTTTTTTCCCCTGGGTGATCACATGGGTTTGGGCGGGATGAATAATAAAATAAAATGGGTGGTATGGTGCCCTGTTGTTTGGCACTGTTGCCTTGTGGGATTTGATGATAACTAGAGTTAAGATTGGATCAGCCATGATCTTGTTGAATGGCAGAGCAGGCTTGAGGGGCCGATTGGCCTACTGCTGCTCCTATCTCTTATGTTCTTATGTTCTAGCGTTTCTCCTGGTGCGTCTGAGGGGTGTTCCCCAGACCTCACTTTTATCCCCACTCATGGGGTCTCAGGTGTCAATCAGGTTGGGATGATGTAACCCAGCCCACTCTGGTTGCCCCTGAGGGGTTTCAATGAATATAACAGTACCAAGTATGCAAACCTTCTCCAAAAGACAATAGCAGTAATCAATGGTTCCGCTCTCTTTTGTTGGTAGTAGACATTCCACTTTGTGTATCTCTGAGTTGTCTCTCTCTCATTAACTTTCATGAGCCGTTATCAGTAACAACTGCCCTGGCAGAGTCCTGTGTCTCTCTCACTTCCTTGATAACAGCATCAGAATAGTAGCGATTTGCGATTCTCCAACAGGCGGGGGGGGGGGGGGGCATTGGTGATTCTGTACCCTTCTGCCCATCAGAGTTGTTCATCATTCGTAACACCTTTCATTCCCAGAATCATGTACGTGCACCTCAGGCCGAGACCCTTCACGAGGGCTGGAAAGGAAGAGGAGAGGTCAGAATAAGACTCATCACCTGCCGGACTGAACTCCCACTCCGCACACATTCTGGCTACTGTCCCCTTCCTTTCCCGTCCTGAAGAAGGGTCTCGGCCTGTTTATTCTTCTCCATGGATGCTCCCTGACCAGCTGAGTCCCTCCAGCTTTGCTCTGGATGTTCAGCATCTGCAGAATCTCTTGAGTTTCTAATCTCATCAAGACTATAGGGGAAAAATAGGAGAGAATACACTTTTATAAGGTACCTATCACCTGCCAGATTATACTCCTTTACCTTCCCCCACCTTCTTCCCCATCATTGCCTGATTTTATTATGGAGATGATGGGGTGGAGATACGTCTTTACCAAAGGAGGTGTATGGTGCTGCTTCTTTCCACTGGCCTGCAGGTCACCCTCGGGCAAGGTGTAGCACCTGCTTAGCCCCCGATCAGGGTCATGTGAAGCCATGGGAGCAGGTGGTGGATGGTCGTACGAGCAGCCGGTGCAGATCACAAGTCCTGGTTATGTGACCACCGTCAGGCAGACAATCTCTGAAGAGTAAAAGCCAAAGAGAAGGCATATAATAGAGCACAGATTAGTGGGAAGTTAGAGGACTGGGGAGCTTTTAAACACCATCAGAAGGCAAACAAAAAAGTTATTAAGAAGGAAAAGATATAAAATATAAAAGTTTCTTTTCATACAAAAGTATCGGACCACTGGAAAACTCTGCTGGAGAAGGAGAGATGGGGGATAAGGGAATGACAAATGAACTGAGTAAGTATTTTGCACCAGTCTTCACTGTGGAAGATACTAGCAGTATGGTGGAATTTCAAGGGTTCTGAAAGAGGTGACTGAAGACTGTGGAGGTATTAGTAATGATCTTTCAAGAATCAATTGATTCCAACATGATTCTAGAAGAATGGAAGATTGCAAATGTCACTCCACTCTTCAAGAAGGAAGAGAGACAGAAGAAAGGAAATTGTGGGAAGCTGTTGGGGTTGATTATTAAGGATGTGGCTTTGGGACGGCATTTGATAAAATAGGTCATCGTCAGCATGGTTTCCTTAAGGGAACATCTTGCCTGACAAACCTGTTGAAATTTTTTGAAGAAATAATAAACAGGATAGACAAAAGAGAATCCATGGATGTTGCGTACTTGGATTTTCAAAAGGACTTTGAGAAGATACCACACATGAGGCTGCTTAACGAACTAAGAACACATAGTATTACAGGAAAGCTACTAACATGGATAAAGCAGTGGTTGATTGGCAGGAAGAAAAGAACGGGAATAAAGGGGGCCTTTGTGGTGACTAGTGATGTTCCACAGGGGGCTTTTTTTGGACCACTTCCTTTTATGTTATATGTCAATGACAGATGATGGAATTGATGGCTTTTTGGCATAGTTTGTGGATGATACAAAGATAGGTGGAGGGGCAGACAGTTTTGAGGAGATAGAGCAGCTACAGAAGGACTTGGACAGATTAGGAGAATGGGCAAAGCAGTGGCAGATGGAACGCAGTGTCAGCGAGTGTATGGTCGTGCACTTCTGAAGAAATAAAAGAGTTGACTATTTTGTAAATGGGGAGAAATTTCATAAATCTGAGGTGCAAAGGGGCTTGGGAGCTTGTCATATGAGGAGTGTTTGACAGCTCTGGGCCTGTACTCATGAAATTCGGAAGAATAAAGGGTGACCCAATTGAAACCTATCGAATGGCAAAAGGCCTTGATAGAGTTGATGTGGAGAGGATGTTTCCTATGGTGGGAGAGTCTGGGACCAGAGGACACAGCCTCAGAAGAGAGAGTGTCCTTTTAGAACAGAGATGAGGAGGAATTTCTTTAGCCAGAGAGTGGTGAATCTGTGGGATTCATTGCCGCAGGCAGCTGTGGAGGCCAAGTCATTGGGTATATTTAAGGAAGAGGTTGGTAAATTCTTGATTAGTCCAGGCATGAAGGGATACAGGGGGAAAGCAGGAGATTGGACCTGAGAGGGAAAATGGATCAGCTATGATAAAATGGTGGAACAGTCTCAATAGTCTGAATGGCCTGATTCTGTTCCTATATCCTATGGTTTTATATTCTTATCACCTATCACCCCACCTGTCACCTGGGGTCACCCGTCTCGTAAAGACACTGCCCAGAAGAAGACAATGGCAAACCACTTCTGTAGAATAATTTGCCAAGAACAATCATGGTCATGGGACCATGATCACCCACGTCATACAACATGGCATAGAATGATGAAGATCTTATCATCTCTAACACCTCTGTCATCTCCTCTCATCTTCCTCCGCTTCAGCGAGAAAAGCCCTAGCTCACTGCTGTAGTAGATTGATAATTAATATTACTAGAATTCTACTTAAATTTAAAAGATGAGTTTTAAAACACAAGTAGTAACCTCTCTGTGACAACCGAAGGTAGAACATACCATCTTTATTTTCTCCTTTAATGTGGGAGGTGGGGGCTGCTGCACAGGATGGAAGTAAGCTGCAGAGAGTTGTAAAATTAATCAGCTCCATCATGGGCACTAGCCTCCGTAGTATCCAAGACATCCTCAAGGAGCGATGCCTCAGAAAGGCAGCGTCCATCATTAAGGATCCCATCACCCAGGACATGCCCTCTTCTTAGTGTCACCATCAGGAAGGAAATGCAGAAGCCTGAAGGCACACACTCAATGATTCAGGAACAGCTTCTTCCCCTCTGCCATCAGATTTCTGAATGGACATTGCACCCATGAACACTACCTCACTGTAATCCACAGTTTTGTTCTATATTATGTATTGCATTGAACTGCTGCTGCAAAGTCAACAAATTTCATGATATATGTCGGTGATATTGAACCTGATTCTTAGTTACCACATAAAGTAACCTTTCTGTGACAGGTGAAGGTAGAATGCCTCGTCTTTATCTTCTGTTTTGCAGATGTTCTCCAGCAATCAATCAAGGACCCAAACTACATAGCGGAGAACTATGAGAAGGTGAGAATTCCGAGTGGTCTCTCTGGGGCAGCGCACAGCTCGAGCGGCCTGGGTTCAGTCCGAAGCACTGGTGCTGCCTGTGTGGAGTCTGCACGTACCCCCTGCACCCAGCCTGCGCGCTCTCACTGCGGCTTCACGAGCTTCCCCGGGGTACTCTCGTTTCTTCCCACATCTCAACGGAGAGCGGATTAATAGGTTAATTGCCCAGAAAATTACCCCCTGTATAGAGGTGGATGCTGCCAGAATTCAGGGCACATGAGAGGGAATAGTTTACAGAACAATTAGTTGGGGAGATTAGAAATGTGCTGAGGGCTGTCATGGAGTTGATGGGCTGAATGGCCCCCCCCCCCCCCCCCCCCCCCCATTGTTGTAAGTGTTGTGCCTGTCATTGAGAGCCACAGGAGAGACACACAGCTGGCAGCATAAAAGTCTTTATTCGGTGCCCACGTAAGCTGACTCTGGAGTCACTCTGGAGAGAACTTCCTGACCCAACATGACATCACATTTTTATAACAACAGGGCAATTTCTATAGTTACAATGTACCTACAATGCTTCCTTAGAGTTACATATAATTTTCAAACATCTAGATCTTCACAGCAACACTCCAGACACCCAAAATAAATTGTGGCTGTGTCTGAGTGCACGAACAGATCAAACAGTTTAGCCCAGGGGTTCCCACCCTTTCTTATTCCGATGACCAATACCATTGAGCAAGGGGCCTCCGATCAGGCTAGTCAAACCATTGACCAGGTTGGGAACCCCTGATTTAGCCCTTAGCTCAGGAAGACCATTAAATTCAATCTATAATCCACATTCAGATCTGAAGCCTGACTGCTGTTGAAATTAATATTTTCTATATTCTGTAACTCCATAAGGCCTGACGTAAGGATGCATAAGGTACGGTAGAATACTGAGCTTCCTGCTCCCAGACATCCTCAAGATGGATCCTGGATTCCTCTGTCTCCAGACGTCTCCACCGCTAGTCAGTTAGGCATCAGAGTCAGGTGGGACCTAAACACTCCCACTCACACTGAGGCTGGGGTAATACTTTGGTGCAGGACGGAGAAAATGTCGCACTCTGGGAGCATGGTATCTTTCAGGCACTGAAATCAAAGCAGACAACTTTCTCTTCTCGCACCTGGGCGTAAAAGGTCCGATAGGGATAGCGATCCCCCGGGAGGAGCGTGAAACCACATCGCTAAGGCAGATTATTTAATCATTTTCACCCTGGACTGAGGTGTGGCTCTGGGTTCAATACTCACCCCTCCCTGTCTGTAAGCAGTTTGTACGCTCTCCCCATAACCGTGCATATTTCCTCCGGGTGCTCTGGTTCCCTCCCACTGTCAGTTGGTAGGTTAACTGGTCACATAGATTTAGTTAGGTGGTGCAGATTTATATTTCATTGAGATACACTGCAGAACAGGCCCTTCCAGCCCTTTGAGCCACAGATTTAACCCTGGCCTAATCATGGGACAATTTACAATGACCAATTAACCTACATCTTTGGACTGTGACAGGAAACCGGAGCACCCAGAGGAAACCCACACACTCACGGGGAGAACGTACAAACTCCTTACAGGCAGTGGTGGGAATTGAACCCAGGTCACCGAGACTGTGACTGTTATGCTATCAGTGGGCAGGAAAGGCCTGTTACCTTGCTGTATCGCTAAATGAAAATGCTGGTGAAACTTCACAGTGCACAGGTTGGCTGCCATGTTTCCTACATTGCAAAATCAACCCTTTTTACACGTTCCTTATAGTCTTTCAGCATCAGTGACCACCCTCAGCTGAGGGAAGCTCCTGTGGGAAGGCACATTCTTTCTTTCACCTTTGTCCCTTGAGATTCCCTCTCTGCTGAACATTGAACACAGTGCAGGCCCTTCAGCCCAGATCAATCCAATCCCTCCCCCCCACAACACCCTCCACCATGTCCAGAAAGAGTGGATGTGGGGAGGATTTTTCCTACAGTTGGGGAAGTCTAGGAACAGAGGGCACAGCTTCTGAATAGAAGACTATCCCTCTTGGACAGAAATGAGGAGGAATTTCTTTAGCCTGAGGGTGGTGAATCTATGGAATGAATCGCCACAAGACTTGCGGGCCAAATTCATTGGGTATATTTAAAGTGGATGTTGATAGGTTCTTGATTAGAAAGGGTGTCAAAGATTATGCAGAGAAGGCAGGAGAATGGGGTTGAGAGGGATAATATATCAGCCTTGATGGGATCATGGAGCAGACTTGATGGGCTGAATGGCCTAATTCTGCTCCTGTGTCTTATGTTCTTGTGGCCTTAGCTAATGGTTTCTAAAATGCCCCCAGTGTATCTGTCTGTACCACCACCCATTGCTGGGCATTCCACACAACCACCACCCTCAGGTTAAAATAATAATGGCCAGCCCCGCTATACTTTCCACCAATCAAAGTAAAGCTATGCCCCCTTGTATTGGTCATTTTTGCCCTGGAAAAAGCCTCTGGCTGTCTAGACTATGCTTCATATCATCTTTTACACCTCTATCAAATCACCTCTCAGCACCCTTCTCTCCAAAGAAAAATGCCTCGCTCGTTCAATCTGTCCTCATAAGATACTGTTTTTCTCTCCATCCTTTGTTTTCTCTCGTTCTCTGGATCAGAAGCGACTGTAGCCGCTGGAATCTGGAGCACCTGGAGATCTGCTGGAGGTGCTCAGCAGGACGAGCCGTGCCTGTGCGAGGAAAGGAACGGTCGGCCTTTCAGGTGGAACCCGGGCAATTCTTTTCCTGCCAGAGACGCTGCTGGACTCGCTGAGCTCCCCCAGCAGACTGTTCAGTGCTCTTTTCCTCCTCACCCCAGGTCTCTCTCTGCTACAGATCTATCCCTGACCCAGAGTGAGATAGCACCTTCAGCAGGACTCCATTGATTGGTCAGTGATCAGTTTGGTCAGCCTTCCACCAATCACAACACTTCCATGAACTCCTGCTAACAGCCCCTGCTCTTGTATGGAGGGTCACTGGTGAGGGGTTGCCTCACTCTGGCTCTGTTGCTCTAGGTCCTGCGCTACGAGGCGGGCTACATCGTCAGTCTCATCCTCGGCGTGCTGTTCTTCGTCTTCATGCCCCTGGTGGGACTTATCTTCTGTTGTTGCCGTGTGTGTGGGAAATGCGGAGGGCAGTTGAAGGAGCGGACGCAACACACCGACTGCCAGCGTCACACCTACGCCACGTTCCTTCTGATGACGACCATCATTATACTGTGAGTCCGCCGAGGGTGGTGGGGGTGGGGGGCGAGCGATAAACACCAGAAAGTCTGCAGGTCCAAAGCAACATGCACAAAACGCTGGAGGCAACATCTGTGGAGATGAGCAAGCAATCAACTCCTTGGGCCGAGACCCTTCTTCAGGACCGGAAAGCAAGGGGGCAATAAAACTGAGGACGCTAGCTGGTTTAGTGATGTGGGGGAGTTTGCATGTGGGCTCAATTGAGTAGCATGTTGTGAACCTTTTCCAGTAGATGGGCTGGTTGGACATTGGTGAGCATAAAATGCTGCCAGGGCTGCACATCTTGAAGAATCTCTCATGATCCCAGATCCCACCCTCCACAGTCAAGGACTAGGGTTGAAACTAGAATTTCAAGGGAATGGGAAGCAGAGTGCCAGAACAGATAGTGGAGGGGTTGTGGAGACAAATGCTGTTAAGATCTCAGACAAAGTCAGATATCAAGCATGAGCATGGTGTGACCACTATCCTGAGTTGCCTATATTTCAACAGAAGAAGTATTGTAGGAAAGGCTCAGGGCATGGGATTATGATATTATATATAGCCCTTTGTGAAACTTGGCTGTAGGAGAGGCAGGTCTGGCAGCTCAATATTCCAGGGTTCCATTGCTTTAGAGCGGGAAAGGTGAAAGGAGGGGTGGTGTTACTAGTCAGGGGAAATGCCACAGCAGTGCTCAGTCAGGGCAGACTGGAGAACTCAACTACTGAGCTGTAGCGGGTGGAACGGAGGAATGAGAAAAGTATGACCACGTTAACGGGGCTATATTGCAGACCACCCCACAGTCCGAGGGACTTAGAGGAACAAATTTGTAGAGAGATCGCAGACTGTTGCAAGAAACATAAGGTTGTTATTGTAGGTGATTTTAACTTTCCACGTATCGACTGGGACTGCCATACTATTAAAGGACTAGATGGGACAGAGCTTGTCAGATGTGTCCAGGAATGTTTTTCTTTATCAGTGCGTAGAAGTCCCAACGAGAGTGTGGGAATGAGACAGAGCAGGTGACAGAAGTTTCTAGTGATCACAATGCCAGTAATTTCAAAGCAAATATGCAAAAAGATGGTTCTGGTCCATGGGTTGAGATTCTGAATTGGAGAAAGTCCGATTTTGATGGTATCAGAAATGATCAGACAAGTGTGGACTGGGACAAGTTGTTTCCAGGCAAGGGTGTACTTGAGAGTGCAAAGCTTGTATGTGCCTATCAGAATAAAAGGTAAAGATAACAGTGTGTAGGAACCTTGGTCTGCAAGAGATATTGTGGCCCTGGTTAAGGAAAAAAAGGAGATGGTTAACAGGTATAGGCAAGTAGGAACAAATGAAGAGCTTATAAGAAATGCAAGAGAACACTTAAGAAAGAAATTGGGAAGGCCAGAAGTTAGATAGAGCTCTTATAGATAGCGGGGTCAAGGGATATGGGGAGAGGGCAGGAACGGGATACTGATTGTGTACGATCAGCCATGATCACAGTGAATGGTGTTGCTGGCTAGAAGGGCCGAATGGCCTACTCCTGCACCTATTGTCTATTGTCTATAAGGCATGAAGTTCCCTAGCAGACAAAGTAAAGGAGAATCCTAAGGGATTATGTTAAGAGCAAAAGGATCACAAGGGACATAATTGGTCCTCTGGAAGATCAGAATGGTAATCGATACGTGGAAGCAAAGGAGATGGGGGAGATCTGAAATGAATGTTTGGATCTGTATTTACTCAGAAGACAGACACAGGCTCTACAGGAGTGAGGCAAAGCGGCATCAACTTCATGGGCCCTTTACAGATTACAGAGGACGAGGTGTTTTCTGTCTTGAGACAAATAAGGGTGGATCGATCCCCAGGGCCTATCAGGGTGACCCCTCAGACTCTGCAGGAGGCAATTGCAAAAGCTGCAGGTGCCTTTGCAGAAAAGTTTACATCATGCTCGAGATACCAGAGGACTGGCGCGTGGCCAATATTTTTCCACTATTTGAAAAAGGCTCGAAAAATAAACCAGGCCAGTGAGCCCGACATCCGTAGTGGGAAATAATCTGGAAGTATTCTTAGGGACCAGATTTATGAGCATTTGGATAGACATGGACTGATTAAGGATAGTCAGCATGACTTTGTGTGTGGTAGGTCATGTCTTACCAATCTTACAGAGTTTTTTGAGGAAGTTACCAGGAAAGTGGATGAAGGAAAGGCAGTGGATGTTGTCCACATGGACCTTAGCAAGCGATTTGTCAAGGTCCCGCATAGAAGGCTGGTCAAGAAGGTTCAGTCACTCAGCATTGAGGATGAGGTAGTGAAATGGATTAGACATCGGCTTTGTGGGAGAAGCCAGAGAGTGACAGTAGGTAGTTGCCTCTCAGACTGGTGGCCTGTGACTAGTGGAGTGCCACAGGGATCAGTGCTGGGTCTGTTGTTGTATATCAATAATCTGGATAATAATGTGGCTAAATGGTTCAGCAAATTGTGGATGACACCAGGACTGGAGGTATAGTGGACAGCAAAGAAGACTAATATGGCTTACAGTGGGTTCTGGACCAGCTCGAAAAATGGCAGATAGGGATTAATGCAGACGAGTGTGAGGTGTTGCATTTCCATAGGACCAACCAGGGGAGGTCTTACACAGTAAACGGTGGGGCACTGAGGGCTGTGGTAGAACAAAGGGATCTGGGAATACGGTTATGCAATTAATTGAAAGTGTTGTCACAGGTAGATAGGGTGGTAAAGAAAGCTTTTGGCACATTGGCCTTCATAAATCAATGTACTGAGTACAAGAGATGGGATGTTATGTTGAAGTTGTGTAAGATGTTGATGAGGCCTGATTTGGAGTATGGTGTGCAGTTTGGGTCACCTACCTAAGTCAAGTCAAGTCAAGTCAAGTCAACTTTTATTGTCATTTCGACCATAACTGCTGGTACAGTGCATAGTAAAAATGAGACAACGTTTTTCAGGACCATGGTGTTACATGACACGGTACAAAAACTAGACTGAACTACGTAATTAAAAAAACATAGAGAAAGCTACACTAGACTACAGACCTACACTGGACTGCATAAAGTGCACAAAAACAGTGCAGACATTACAATAAATAATAAACAGGACAGTAGGGCATGGTGTCAGTCCAGGCTTCGGGTATTGAGGAGTCTGATAGCTTGGAGAAAGAAACTGTTACATAGTCTGGTCGTGAGAGCCCGAATGCTTCGGAGCCTTTTCCCAGTTGGCAGGAGGGAGAAGAGATTATATGACGGGTGCGTGGGGTCCTTCATAATGCTGCTTCCTTTGCGGATGCAGCGTGTAGTGTAAATGTCCGTGATAGCGGGAAGAGAGACCCCTAAAAGAAGAATGTAAATAAGGTTGAAAGAGTGCAGAGAAAATTTACAAAGAAGTTGCCGGTCTGGAGGACCTGATTTAAAAGGTAACATTGAAGAGGTTAGGACTTTATTCCTTGGAATATAGAAGATTGAGAGGAGATTTGATGGAGGTATACAAAATCATGAGGACTATAGATAGGGTAAATGCAAGCAGGCTTTTTCCACTGAGGTTGGGTTGGACTACAGCTAGAGGTCATGGGTTAAGGGTGAAAGGTTAAAGGGAACATAAGAGGAAACTCAGAGAGTCATGAGATTGTGGAACGAGCTGCTAGTGTAAACTGAATTTCAATGTGTAAGAGAAGTTTGGATAGGTACATGGACGATAGGGGTATGGAGGGCTGTGGTCCAGGTGCAGGTCAATGGGAGTAGGCAGCTTAAATGGATTAGAATGAACTTGATGGGCTGAAGGGCCTGTTTCGGTTCCATACTTTTCCATGACTCTAAGAAAGCTCACCATGCCTCTACTTCCTGAAGAGGCTGAAGAGAGCAGGTCTATGCTCGTTAATACTCATGATGTACAGTAGAGATCATTCTAACATGCTGGATCTCTGCATGGTATGGAAACCGCACTGCGGCAGACAGGAAGACTGTGCGTGTGCGTGTGCGTGCGTGTGTGTGTGTGAGCGAGTTTGAGTGTGCAAGACACAGTAGACTTTGAACAGAGAGTGTGTGACCAAACTGTGCGTGCACAAAGAGCACAGGGTATGTGTGAGAACAGTGTACACAGAGAGGAGACAGGGGAACGGAAGAATTTCTTTGACTGGAGGGTGGTGAATCTGTGGATTTCATTGCCATAGATGGCTGAGGGGGCCAAGTCATTGGGTATACTATGGATTCTGGTTAATTGAGACACACCGAGACCAGTATATTTTGGCCCGATTAAACAGCTGTTCCAATTAGTCCAAGTTTATTGAAAATAGTTAAAAAGGTATAAAATAACAAACTGAGTAACAAATTATGTATTAAATAAAATAGAGAATAAATTAGAACACTACCAATATTACTTCAATACTATAAAACTTTGTATTGGTTCCTAATACTTATTGACAAAGGAATTCATCCGTGCTACGTTCTCTTGACTGTAAGTGATCAAAATCAGCGCAGACACTTAGTGTAAATAGTGGGCTGCCTTCATACAATGCTGTCGACGATTGCATCCTCCAAATCTCCATTTTTGTTCTAACATTCAACATGCTACCTTCAAAGTAGAAACTATGAAGTGTTTGATACCTTCTAGCCATTTTTGGCATCTCTAAGTCTGAATGCTTGGAACTGCAGTGAGCAAAACAGTTCTGAATTGTCGTACTGCATACTTCACCAACTTTAATGACAAAAATCGCTGCTTTTTGAACACAAGCACACCCAACTGATGCTATTTCAAAACTGTTCCCTCTAAACACAGTCTATTGGCCGCACAAGTTCATACGACTAACACTGGTAAGAAACTTTTTGGCAACAGACTGCTGCTCAATAAACAGCCTAATGTCCCAAACGAAAGGATTTTTGCTATTTTCTCAATTAGTTTTTGTTCTTTAAGAGGCGTCCTAAATAAGCGGTGCTCTGATTAACCGATAGCCCAATTAAATGGAATCCACTGTATTTAAAGCAGTTGTTTGACAGGTGGTTGATTAGTAAGGATGTCAAAGGTGATTAGGAGAAGGCAGGAGAATGGGGTTGAGAGGGGTAATAAATCAGCCCTGATCGAATGGCAGAGAAGACTCAATAGATCGAATGGTATAATTCTGCTCCACTGTCTTATAGAATAGGGTAAGTGTGACGTTTGTGCACGTGCTTTCCCAGGAAAGGCGCCCGTATTTCTGTCCTTCTGATACCTCCCCATTGTTGATATTTAGGGCCGGGGTTGCCTGCGCGTTTACAGCCAATCAAAAGGTAACTGACGCAATGGAGCCGAGCGTATCTGCCTTCCGGAGAATGCTAGCAGATGTGGCCTCTTACATTGACAATATCCTTGAGGTAAGAATGTGATCGTTACTTATAACCCCTGGCACTGGGTGACTGTCCAGGACTGGCTCACGTTTACAGCCGTCTTGAGCTGCGAGTTCTAATTCTTCAACCAAGTATCAAATCTATTTTATGATGTCAACGCAGTCATTGCCTCAGTCATCGTCATCATCATCATCATCATTATGTGCCATGTTGTATGACATCATCCTAATGTGCTATTCGTATTACATGGATGACTATGGTCTTCTATCTTTCTTTAATCTGAGAATTGTAAATAAGCTCTTCAAAATGTTTGCCTGTCCATCCCTTGGCGTAACTCATGAACGTCATGTGCAGTTGACCATGCATCTTTCCTCCATCAGTTTTCTCTATCACTGCAAGTACCTCAGTCACTAAAACCAAAGTCCTTACCTGCTTGATCTTTCCATATAACTCAGGTCCTCCAGTGGCAGCAATATCCTTGTAAATTTTCCCTGTACTTCTAGTCGAAATTTCTGAAACTCATGACTTTTATTTTTAAATTTCAGGCCATACCCAAAGTTATTGCACAGTTTTCAGTTCCAAAAAACAAGATATTCTCAGAATTTGACCGTAAGTATGAAATAATTTAATGTCCACATTTTGAAGCAATAGTAGTTCAAACTAAAACCCAAATGGAGTGGGTAATGTGTGGACTGTTTCTTTGCTGATCATTAACAAAATTTGGAGATCCTTAAGGAACTCTAGACTCTCAGTATGAGATGCTCGAGGAACTTTGGAGACTCTGTGAGATTCCCAAGGAATCCTAGAGATTAAGTGTGAGTTCCCTGAGGGATTGTTGGAATCTCAGTGTGTGATCCCTGAGGAATTCTGGAGTCAGAGTGTGATATCCCTGAGGGATTGTTTCAGTCTCAGAGTGAGACTGTGAGATGGTATTTGAGAATCATCATCCAAGGATTCAAGGAGGGAAAAGAAGATGTATCATCATTGAAAGATTATAAAGAAAGAAAGAAATATTGGCTTTGTTAGTCATATGTTCATCAAAACATCAAAATATACAGCGAAATGCAACATTTGTGTCAATGACCAACGTAGTCCAGGGATGTGCCAGTCAGCCCACAAGTGTCCCCATGCATGACCTCATAATACTAACCCTAACCCATACAGTACGTCTTTAGAATGTGAAAGGAAACCCTCATGGTCATGGAGAGAAAGTACAAACTCCTTACAGACAGCGGTGGAATTGAGCCTGGGGCACTGGCATCGTAAGGCATTATATTAACCGTTACACTACCATGTTGCCCCAAATTCTATCACAGCATGTTGGAGTCTTAGTATGAGATCCCCGAGGAATTCTGGAGATCCAGTGTGAGATTCCAGAGGAATTCTGGAGATCCAGTGTGAGATTCCAGAGGAATTCTGGAGATCCAGTGTGAGATTCCAGAGGAATTCTAGAGATCCAGTGTGAGATTCCTGAGGTATCCTGGAGATTCACTGTGAGATCCCTAAGACATTCTGGATATTCAGAGTGAGACAGGGTTTGAGAATGATCATCCAATGATTCAAGGAGTGTAAAGAAGTCACACCAGATTTGAATCCATGGACTCCACCCAAAATGGTCAGATACCCTATGCTTGGTCCATTGAATGATGAACTTTGTGGCCTTTTGAAGCAGGCAAACTGAGGTAGGGTTTAGTACACAGGATATCTATCATTAATGAGTCCTCCTGGTGCAGCAGGCAAAATCCTCATTGTCCCAAGACAGTTTGAGCATCACTGTGATACATTATGACTCTGGGTAGATGAACCAATGTCTGTGGTGGAGCGAGTGGATGTGTCTGAGGGTTCTTTCATCTCATGCAGTGCTAAACCTCTTGATTGTTATTGGAACTGCACTCGTCCAAACAAGCAGAGAGTCTGAATCAAACCTGGCAAACGTCATGAAATTTGATGTTTTGGGGCAGCTGTACGTCAGGAAAGAGCGAAACGTTAGTGTTTAAGTTGCCAAGAGTGTGGGGAGGGATGGTGAGAGTAAATGGATTATCTCAGATAGGGTGTGATCAGAACCGCCATGGTAATGAACTGTGAAAAATTAATGACAGTGCTGAGATGGAGAATGAAGAGACAGAGAAAGAGATTATCAGACAATAGACATAATTTTTTTTCAAAGAACAACATGTAAAAGCAGTGAAATGTGGGAGATTCCCACAGCCTCTGTGAGAACATGAACAAATCAAGTGTTTTAGCCAGTCACTAGAATTGGGCAAGAGAGAAAAGATAGTGTTAAATGCGAAAGATTCTGCAGGTGCTGGAAATCCAGAGTAACACACACAAAATGCTGGAGGAACTCAGCAGGTCAGGCAGCATCAGTGGAGGAGAATGGAAAGTTGTCAGTTTGGGCAGAATTGCAGAGAGCGTGGGGAGATTAAATGGATTACCTCTGACAGGGTGTGGCCAGAATTACCATGGCGAATAGCTTTGACAGGTTAATGACAGTGGTGAGATGGAGAGAAAAAAGAGATTAAAGGATTAAACATGACCAAGTCTGCAGACGCTGGAAATCCGGGGTAACACCCACAAAATGCTGGAGGAACTTAGCAGGCCAGGCGGCGTCTATGGAGAGGAATAAAGAGTTGATGTTTCACCCCCTTCCTCACGACCTTAGCTTTATTTTTCAGATGTGCATCGAAACATTGAAAGAAACAAACAAAAACGAGATGTAAAAGCTGTGCAATGTAGGCAGAATGTAGAACATTCAGAGCAGCTCAGTCCAAAGTTCAAAGTAAATTTATTATCAAACTATATATATGTCTCCATATAAAACCCTAAGATTCATTTTCTTGTGCATGCACAGTAAATACACGAAATGCAACAGAATCGGTGAAAAGGACAATCAACCAATGTGCAAAAGACAACAAAGTATGCAAATATGAGAGAAAAAAGCAACAAATATCGATAACATGAGAACCTTTGCAAACTTCTAAGGAAATTTAGGCACTGCTGTACTTCCTTCATAATGACACTTACATGCTAGGCACACGACAGATCCTCTGAAAGAATAACAACAAGGAATTTAGATTTGCCGGCCGTCACCACTTTTTATTCCCCAATGAGGACTGGCTCACGGATCTCTGGTTTCCTCCTCCTGAGGTCAATAATCAGCTCCCTGGTCTTGCTGACATTGAGTGAGAGGTTGTTGTTATGCCACCACTCAGCCAGATTTTCATTCTCCCTCTTAATATGCTGATCTTTCACTACCTTTGATTCGGCAAATGACGGTGGTTTCATCAGCAAGCTTAAATCTGGCATTGGAGCTGTGTTTAGCCTCTCAGTCGTAAGTCAACAGTGAATAGAGCACACGGCCTGTATTGCACCTGTGCTGGTGGAGATTGAGAAAGAGATGTTGTTACCAATCCGAACTGACTGGGATCTGCAAGTGAAGAAATTGAGGATCCAGTCACGCAAGAAGATCCAATTGCATGAAGAGATCCAATTGCACAAGAAGATCCCATTGCATGAGGTGATTCAATTGCATGAGGTGAGCGAATTGTATGAGGACATCCAATTACATAGACAGTCTAAATTATCATTCAATGTTTTAGGAGCAGCAGCTTCTCCTCCACTATCAGATTTCTGAATGGACAATGAACCAAATCTACCTCACTATTGTTTGGCACACAGAGTACAGTTTCTAACTAGTGTCAGCTGCAATTTTTGTCACTAATAGTTGGTGACAAATAAGCAATGAGATGATTCAGAACTGTTCTGTTCACGGCATTTTCAAGCACTCAGACTTTCAGATGCTGGAAACGGCCGGGAGTGAAAATGAAACCATTTCACTACTTCATAGAGCTAGAAATTACAAAGAATCTGAAGGAATCTCCATCGTTTCTACTTTGAAAGTAACAGAAGAATCAGAATCAGGTTTATTATCACTGGGATGTGTCAGGAAATGTGTTAACTTAGTGGTAGCAGTTCAATGCAATACATGATAGTATAGAAAGAAAAAGTAATAAGTAAATCATTTACAGTAAGTGTATATGTACGTGAAATAGTTAGATTAAAAATAGTGCAAAACAGAAATAATATATTGAAAAGAAAGCAAGGTGGTATTCAGGGGCTCATTTTCCATTCAGAAATCAGATGTTCCTGAATTGTTGAGTGTGTGCCTTCAAGCTCCTGTATCTCCTCCCTGATGGTAACAATGAGAAGAGAGCACGTCCTGGGTGATGGAGGTCCTCAAAATCCCTCCCCTACTCCCCCCTCCTGCGTGTAATCAGCAGCGAACAGTGATCCCCTTTCTCCCCTCCAGCTAAAACAAAGCGCATCGGTACCATCACCAAGCCCAAGCGTGTGCTAAGCAATAGCAAAGACACAGACCAAAGTTATCCCAAAGGCTTCGCATTTCATCCGACATTCGACAAGCCACAGGTTCTCTCTCTCCCTGGCCCCCATTTTCAGAGCGTGTGGGAGACATAACAACAACCTGCTGGCTTATGATGTTAAAAGTCCATTTCGTTACTTTCTTCGAGCTCTGTGTCCGAAGATCACAAAGACATCAGGTCTTCCATCCCACAGCGAAAGATTTTCCAGCCTCCCTGACGACACACGAGTCTCCTGCCGTGAGAACGACCCGCGATCCGCCCGTCTCCAGAGCCCCGAGATCCCAGGCTCCCGAACACGATCAAGACTCTCAGGCCAAACCCTTGGCATGTCGAATAACGCCCAGTCGTGGAACCCTGAGAACGGGTCCCATTCCCGCAAAGAACCAAAGTCTGCATGTAACTCCAGGTCAGGGTCTTCGAAATAACCCGGAAAGGGAAAAATAGAGATATTAAAGATAGAAATAGAGCTGTTTCTGAAGATGCAAACAAAGGAGTCGCCGTTAGGCACCATTATCTCCTCCTAAGCTCCACCTTCCATAACCTTCATTGTCATAGATGGTATTTGAGCGATGCCTAGCCACACAGTCATGGGTATAAAGAGAGTGGAGCGGTGGGCTAAGCACTCACCCCTGAGGTACGCCAGTGTTGATCGTCAGCGAGGAGGGGATATTATTTCCAAACCACACAGACTGTGGTCTTTCGGTTAGGAAGTCGAGGACCCGTTTGCAGAGGGAGGTACAGAGGTCCAGGTCCTGTAATTTACTGATCAGGAATGTGTGAATGATGGTTTTAAACGTTGAGCTACAGTCACCGAACAGCGTCCTGACATCGGTGACATAACATCATGAGTGTTACAGCCAAAAATGAAGATTTCTAGGATGCAGTCAATGATAGCATTCTATGGAGGCAGTCTGGTACTAGGTGACTACACTGAATTTGTTCATTTACAGTTTAAAGAATGCAATGCAGATAAATCTCTCCATCGATAAATATTGGGAACTAATGCACAGTTTTATGGTACTGCAGCAGTATTGAATTGAATTGAATTGACTTTATTTCTTACATCCTTCACAAACATGAGGAGTAAAAATCTTTAAATTACGTCTCCATCTAAATATGCAATCATAGTAATTTACAATAAATAGAACAGTCAATGTAATATAAAGTACACTCAAGTCAGTGTGAGTTCATCAGTCTGATGGCCTGGTGGAAGAAGCTGTCCCGGAGCCTGTTGGTCCTGACTTTTATGCTGCGGTACCGTTTCCCGGATAGTAGCAGGTGGAATAGATTGTGGTTGGGATGGCCCGGGTCCCCAATGTTCCTCCGGGCCCTTTTTACACACCTGTCCTTTTAAGTATCCTGAATCATGGGAATTTCACAACTACAGATGCGCTTGTCTACCCACACCACTCTTTGCAGAGTCCTGCGATTAAGGAAGGTACAGTTCCCATACCAGGAGGTGATACAGCCTGTCAGGTTTTGGGGGTTTGATGATCAGGATAATTTTTTTCAGACTTATGGTTTTTATATTCTATATTTTTTAATCACCTGTTCCTTTTCTGTTTTGTAGTGCGAGGGGAGGGTACTGGGGGTTGACGTTCTGTTAGTGTTCTGTTAGTTTTTTGTGCGGGGAGGTTTTTTTTGACAGGGGGTTCAATGTTCCTGATCTGTTTTGTGCAGTGAGTGTGGAGTATTTTGAAGGGGGAGTTGATCAGGATGCCATTCTTTTACGTATGGGATTTGGGCAGGTTTGATGCTTCTCTCTGAATGACTTTCATTTTCTTTCTTTGTTTCGTGGCTGTCTGGAGAAGACAAGTTTCAGAGTTGTATAAATGGAGAAATGTTTTCATAATAAATGAACCTTTGAAACATATACTGTGTGTATGTTTGTATATATGTGTGTGTGTGTGTGTGTGTGTGTGTGTGTGTGTGTGTGGTGTGTGTGTGTGTGTGTGTGTGTATATATATATATATATAACTATTTTGTATTATAATTTAGAGTTTTTATTATGTTTGTGCTGTACTGCTACTGTAGAACAAGAAATGTTATAACATATGCCAGTAATATAACTATTTTCAGGTAGTTTAAATTTGCTTATAAGTTTGCATATCCTGTTTGTCTGGAGTGTTGAGGGGATTTTCAGTCATTTGTGGTAGAACTGGTTCAGTAGGTTTTTTATAGTTTATTTATTTCAGCCTGCATCACATCCATGCAAATCAAATTTCCTCATTGCTTCAGATACAGTTCTTATCAAAAGAATTTCCTCACTATCTGGGCCCGTGTTTTAGTACAAAGATAACTATCTGGGCCTGTGTTTTAGTTTAAAGATGACCACACACCAGTTTCTTTGGCTTTCTTTTTTCTTTCTATTTTCTTTCTTAGGATCAGAGGTGGAGAGTGGTAGCAACTTTAAATTTCTCGGTGTTAGCTAGCAGTGGATCTGTCCTGGGCCCAACATACAAGTGCAACTATGAAGAAAGCACTGCAGTGCCTCTACTTCCTTAAGAGTTTGTGAAGATTCGTCAAGCGATCTAAAACTATGACAAACTTCTGTAGATGTGTAGTAGAGCATTTATTGACTGGTTGCATCACAGCCTGGTATGGAAACACGCGTGCCCTTGCATGGAAAATATTATGAAGAGTAGTGGATAGGGCCCAGACCATCCCAGGTAAAGCCCACCTCACCAGTGAGCACACCTACACAGAGCATTGTTGTGGGAAAGCAGCATCCATCATCAGGGACCCCCACCACCTTCTTCTCACTGCTGCCAACAGGAAGAATGTACAGAAGCTTCAGGACCCACCCCACCAGGTTCAGGAGCAGTTACTACCCCCCAACCATCAGGCTCTTGAACCAGTGGGGGTAACTTCACTCAATTTCCCTCACTCTATCACTGAAATGTTCCCAGATCAATGGCCTCACTTTCAAGGACTCTTCGTCTCATGTTCTCGATGTCTATTGCTTATTTATTTATTATTTATATTTCTTTCTTTTTGTAGTTGCACAGTCAGATGTCTTTTACACACTCGTTGAGCACCCCAGTTGGTGCGATCTTTCAGAGATTCTACTATGGATTTATTGAGTATGCCCACAAGAAAATGCATCTCAGGATTCTATATGTACCTTGATAATAAATTTACTTTGAACTTACATTAGAGTGGGCTGGTTACAGTTAGACTCCGTTACCTGCTGTTGTGTTTTAAAGTTAGACCTTCTTTATGAGCATCTAATGAAATGGCTGTAACAAGATTTGGGCCCCATTCTTGACTTCTGAAGAAGTTTCAGGACAATATCATCTCCAAATCCAACCCGTGGTGGAAGTAAATAAGATTATGCGAGGCATAGATAGGGTGGATAAAGTCCTCCATCTCTGTCTGTTCATACCATTGCACTCAGATGTAGAAGGATTCTTCATTGCTGTTTCAGTTACCATTTTGTTTGACCAGTCAGGGTTGTTTGCCCTGAGCTGAACCCCTGAACCTGGAGGACCGGTGGATCACTCTTAGTCTGACCTCCACCCTTTGCCCTATTTGGGACGGGTGACCCTACCAAGAGCCAAAGCATAAAGCCCTGACTCCAGACAACATAGCTCTCCGGGTTAGTGAAGCACACAAGCCTCCAAACCATGACAGGGTTGTGATTCTCTTGGAGGAGATTTAATTAATCGATTTGTCAGACTTTGTAGTTCAGTGGGCCTGTTCCTATATGCTACTGTAATCTGCATCTATGTTCTGTGCAAAGTACAGTACGTTCTGAGTGGTGGTGTAGGGTGGGGGGGGGGGTTGCGGTTTGCACTTCCTGCACACACCGATTGTATTTTGTTAATGCTCTGTGTTACTACATCAGAAGTGCACTGAATTAACTTGGCACCTCACTTTTCCGATCTTTCTGGGTGATTTTTGCAGGTGTCAGCAGCAGCCTTGGCTTTACCCTCAAGGGTGCATTGAATCCAATAGTTTATCCAGTGCTGGAGATGGCTTCCACAAGACTGAAAGGTAATGACTGAACTCTGACCTCCCGGTTTGTGATTCGCCAACCCTCGCTACTTCCAGGGTCTAGAGCAGGGCTTCCCAAACTTCATTATGCCCTGGACCAATGCCATTAAGCATAAGGGTTGATGGGCCCCTTTTTTAACTCCCTGGTCTAAGGTGTTAAGTTTTGTAACTTCAAAGAAAGACACCTGAGTCTGAAATGTGAGCCTAGCCTTGTGAGGCGCACATATATCAAGTGGTAGTGTGATAACATATGTAACCACGTATTTATACATATAACCCATAATTCATTATTTAAATAAACAAGAATGCTTAATTAGTCAATATATATGTATACCATATTATGCAAATGTTAATGAAATATTAAATACTCAACATAAAGTTCAAGATTCAAAGTAAAATTTATGATGAAAGTATATGTGACTATATACTACATCGAGATTCATTTTGTGTAGTCATCTACAGGAAAATGAAGTGCAATAGAATTTACAAAAGGCTGTGCATTACCAAAGATCAACAGTCAATGTGAAAAGGAGTGGATGTTTCCTATATTGGCCAATGGGCACAGACTCAGTAAAAAAGGACGTTGGTTAAAACAGAATGAGAAGCAATTTCTTTAGCCAGAGGATGGTGAATCTGTGTAATTCGTTGCCACAGGTGGCAGTGGAAACTGAGGTTGATAGATTCTTGATTAGTAGAGGCATAAAAATTTAGAGGAAGAAGGGAGGGGAGTGGGGTTGATAAGAAAAGTAAGTCAGCCATGACAGAATGGAGGAGCAGACTTGATGGGTCGAATTCTGCTCCTACGTCTTATGGTCTTAAATGTGCTCAATGGGGGGCTGTCTTTACCTGTGTTGGACTGAGCTATGTCCACCATTTTCTGTAATCTTATCCATTCCTGGGTGTTCCGATACCAGGATGTGATACAACAAAATGAAGCGGTCCCAACATTAACTCATGTGGAACACCACTTGCTACTGGCAGCCAACCAGAAAAGGATCCATTTATTCTCCCACTGGCTGCCTCCTACCAATCAGCCAATGCTCTAACCATGCCAGTAACTATCCTGTGACACCATGGGTTGTGAACTTAGTAAGCAGCTCATGTGTGGCACCTTGTCAAAGGCCTTCTGAAAGTCCAAATATACAACATCGACTGCATCCCCTTGATCCATCCTACTACTAATCTCCTCAAGGAATTCCAGCAGGTTCGTCAGGCAAGACTTTCTCTCAAGGAAATCATGCGGACTTTGTATTACCTTGTCCTGTGTCACCAGGTAATCCCATCACTTCATCCTTAACAATTGATTCCAACGTCTTCCCAGCCACTGAGGTCAGGCTAATTGGTTTGTAATTGTGCTTTCTGCTGCCTTCCTACTTTCTTAAAGACTAGAGTGATATTTGAAATTTTCCAGTCCTCTGGCATCATGCCAGAGTCCAATGATTCTTGAAAGATCATTACTAATGCCTCCACAATATCTAAGGCAGTCTGTTTCTGAACCCTACGGTGCAGTTCAGTTGGTCCAGGCGACTTATGTACCTTTAGGTCTTCCAGCTTTTTGAGCACCTTCTCCCTTGTAACAGTACCTGCAGTCACTTCCCTTCCTTGCTCCCTTCACCGTCAGGCACAGAGTGTCTTCCACAGTGAAGACTGATGCAAAATACTCATTTACTTCATCAGCCGTCTCCTTGTCCCCCGTTATTATTTCTCCAGTCTCATTTTCTAGCAGTCCTATATCCACTCTTAGCTTTGTTTTATTTTTTTCATACTAGAAAAAGGTTTTAATATCCAATTTCATATTGTTCGCCAGCTTACTTTCATATTTCATCTTTTCCCTCCTAATGATTCTTTTAGTTGCTCTCTGTAGGTTTTTAATCATCAGTCTTCCCACAAATTTTTGCTTTGCTGTCTGCCCTCTATTTTGCTTTCACAGTTGTACTATTTTGCCATTTGAGTATTGCTTCATTTTTGGAATACACATGTCCTCCCTCTCCAAGATGCTGTGGACGTCCCTGACCCTGGCACCTGAGCGGCAACATACCATTTGGGCATCCCGTTCACATCCACAGAACCTCCTGTCTGTTCCCCTCACTATCGAGTCCCCGATCACTACCACTCCCTTCTACTCCCTCTTTCCCTTCTGCACCACAGACCTACACTCAGTGCCGCACACGCGGTCTCCGTGGTGTTTCCCCGGGAGGTCATCCCCCACAACAGTATCCAAAGCGGTATACTTGTCTTTGAGGGGAAAGGCCACAGGGGTGCTCTGCAGAAACAGCCTCTTCACGTTTCCATCTCTCCTGACGGTCACCCAGCTACCTGCCTCCTGCAACTCCGGGGTGACTACTTCCCTGTAACGCCGATCGATGATCTCCTCACTCTCCCATCCAGCTGCTGCTCCAGTTCCCTAACATGGTCTTCCAGGAGCTGCAGCCGGATGCACCTCATGGAGACTCCGGGTCTCCCACGACTACAACATCCAGCAGGAAGAACACACAACAGCCATGTGTCGGTCAAACACAGGCAGACGGCATTGAACATCCGCTCGAGTAGTACAATAGGAAATAAAAACAATAACAGAACTCAGAATATTGGAGCTACGTTTCCAGGAAAATCACAATGGTTAGACTAAGGTGCAGATAAAGGGAACTAAAATGCTTGGCCACCGGGAGGTTCCACTATTGGCTGATTGGTCCGGGGTTCTGGCGAGGTAGATTGTGAGGTCTGGAGTCTTCTTATCATACTGGAGGACCATTCAGGAATCTTATAATAGATGGGTGGAGGCTGAGATTAAGAATAGAATTAAGGACATGAGAAACTCACACGCACCGTTTCCTCTAAATTGAGCGGGTGCACGGCCACACAGTGACCGAAATGCCCCCATGCACGTAGCCTTTGGTGCCACGCAGCTGGGATTTTTAATATAATGTTAATATAACTTTGAAATCTCTGTTAATATAATTGTGAAACACCCTGTAATTAAGTAAGCGCTAATGAATATAATCCATAAATCAAAGGGCCGCGCAGTTTTCAGGCCATGTAAAAATCTCCTGCTCAGATCGATGATTGGTCTGTGCAGCTGTAAAAATAAATCAGAGCGACCGTTGCTCACAGTATCAGCAGGGTCCAAACCAGCTTCAGGCAGAGACTGGTGAATCTGTAGAATTCATTGCCACAGGCGGCTGTGCAGGCTGGGTATGTTCAAAGCAGAGGTTGATAGGTTCTTGATTAATCAGGGTGTCAAAGGTTACGGGGAGAAGGCAGGAGAATGGGGTTCAGAGGGAGAAATAAATCAGCCATGATGGAGTGGCACAGCAGACTAGATGGGCCGAATGGCCTATTTCTAATCATGTGGTCAAACTGAGGCACCACCTCACAGGGCCAGAGACCCGGTCCAAACCTGACCTCGGGCACCATGTGGAGTTCGCACGCTCTTCCTGTGGTCATTGGATGCTCCCACATCCCAAAGAAATGGGAGAAAAATGCGAAAATGCTTCCGATGGAGAACCTAAGGGGGATGAAGCTCGTGGGAATTCGGGCAAGTGAATGAGTGGATTACAGGAAACTTACAGAGATATAGGAAAGCTCTCAGGGTTGGTGCAGACTCGGTCTCCTCTGTGAGGAAATACATAAGCTTGTCCTCCTTTGAGATGGCAAATGTGTTGGTTCTCCATCGTGCCTGATGACGTCAGGAAACCTTTGCCGGAAAGCTTTTAAGTTGCAAAAGGCGTTGTGCACTAGGACAGTTCCAATCTCTCGACGTCCAAAGCCCAGGTTCGGTGGTACAAGTGTCACAAATTTCCTTGGTTGCAGTGGATGGCCGTGTCGTCTCCTGTGCCTTTTCTCTCAATGGAGTGTTGCCGAACTTCCTTCCTGGCCTTCGGATCTCACTGTAGATCTCATCCGCCCAGTCCGCCGGAGCAGGCTTTGCATGCTGGGAGAGGCATAACCCTACCTCACCAGGGTGTGAGACCCTCACCTGTCGAAGTGGTGTACTGGGGTGTGGCCACTGTCACGTACAAACTGCGACTTGGAGCCACAGGTGAGAGCTGAGCGTCCAGTGGGGATCAAAGGTGAGTGAGCTGCCCTGGAATGGGCATGACAAGCCCCTTCAGCTGAGGTGCAACCCCTCCCTGGAAACCCCATACACCCCAAGGCAGGATGGGCAGGGACTGGTTAAATGTGTCACGTCCATGCCAGCAGGTGGCACAGGAGCTGATCAGTTGGCAAATTCAGACTGGAACCTGGGACCTGTCGTCAGTTAGTCTGGGGGCTCGATATCCCAAATCGAAGCACTGAAGGTCGTTCAGAAGCCGAGAAGTCCAATGGCAGAAGCCTGGAGACTGGAAGTCCCAGAGGCCAGTCGGGCTGGAGGCCTGTCCTGGAGTTGAATATTGTTGTTTTTTGTTGGAATTTTACCTCTGCCCTTTAGTTTTTAGTTCCCATTTGCTGGGAAGATGACTGTTTTCACAAGCATCTGTTTCATTACAGAATTCAACACCATGACGGGACACTTGGACAATATAAAGTCTGTGAACAGTTCCCTGGCAGAGATACAGAGGGAGTTGTCGAGTGAGCTGAGCATTCTGCAGGGTGAAACTTCTAACACGCTGAAAGACCCAAATTGCCAAAGATGCAAGAGTGCTATGAGAGATATCAGTAACCTGGAGGTGGATCTTACATACACATTGGTAAGCTTCGTAATCCTGTATCTAAGTGCCTCAAAAGGTCAGCCTTAAATCTCTTCCCTCTTGCTATGACTGACTATTCCAGTACCGTAAAGAGCATTAGTCCTAGAGATCTCCACTTTATCATCCTCACCATCTGGGCCATGCCCCCTCCTCAATGATATCTTCAGACAAGAGGTCCAGCAGCCTAAAGGCACTCATCTCAGAGTTCAACCACAGCTTCTTCCCCACTGCCGTCAGGGTTTTGAACCTACCTGAAAGCCTAAAAACAACCTTTTGTTTTTACACATGGGGTTGATGTTCTTGTTGCCGTTAGCGTGATTTGTTTTTTTTTGTGCATCGGTGGAGGAGGTTGATGTTTCTCTTTGAACGGCTGCTGTGGTTTCCTTTGCTTTATGGCTGTCTGGAGAAGATGAGTCTCAAGCAGGTACACTGCATACACACTTTGATAATGAACGTACCTTGAACCTTGACTATATTTTGGATGGCAAAATGATGTAGGGGTTAGGGTGATGATATATGGTGCAGAGGTTAGGGTGATGATATATGGTGTAGAGGTTAGGGTGATGATATATGGTTAGGGTATTGCTATATGGTGTAGGGGTTAGAGTGATGATATATGGTGCAGAGGTTAGGGTGATGATATATGGTGTAGAGGTTAGGGTATTGCTATATGGTGTAGGGGTTAGGGTGATGATATATGGTGTAGAGGTTAGGGTATTGCTATATGGTGTAGAGGTTAGGGTGATGATATATGGTGTAGAGGTTAGGGTGATGATATATGGTGTAGAGGTTAGGGTATTGCTATATGGTGTAGGGGTTAGGGTGATGATATATGGTGTAGAGGTTAGGGTATTGCTATATGATGTAGGGGTTAGGGTGATGATATATGGTGTAGGGGTTAGGGTGATGATATATGGTGTAGGGGTTAGGGTGATGATATATGGTGTAGAGGTTAGGGTGATGATATGTGGTGTAGAGGTTAGGTTATTGCTATATGGTGTAGGGGTTAGGGTGATGATATATGGTGTAGGGGTTAGGGTGATGATATATGGTGTAGGGGTTAGGGTGATGATATATGGTGTAGAGGTTAGGGTATTGCTATATGGTGTAGGGGTTAGGGTGATGATATATGATATAGGGGTTAGGGTGATGATATATGGTGTAGGGGTTAGGGTGATGATATATGATATAGGGGTTAGGGTGATGATATATGGTGTAGGGGTTAGGGTATTGCTATATGGTGTAGGGGTTAGGGTATTGCTATATTGTGTGGGGTTAGGGTGATGATATATCGTATAGGGGTTAGGGTGATGATATATGGTGTAGGGGTTAGGGTATTGCTATATGGTGTAGGGGTTAGGGTGATGATATATGATATAGGGGTTAGGGTGATGATATATGGTGTAGGGGTTAGGGTGATGATATATGGTGTAGGGGTTAGGGTATTGCTATATGGTGTAGGGGTTAGGGTATTGCTATATGGTGTAAGGGTTAGGGTGATGATATATGGTGTAGGGGTTAGGGTGATATATGGTGTAGGGGTTAGGGTGATGATATATGATGTGGGGGTGAGGGTGATGATATATGGTGTAGGAGTTAGGGTATTGCTATATGGTGTAGGGGTTAGGGTATTGCTATATGGTGTGGGGTTAGGGTGATGATATATCGTATAGGGGTTAGGGTGATGATATATGGTGTAGGGGTTAGGGTGATGATATATGGTGTAGGGGTTAGGGTATTGCTATATGGTGTAGGGCTTAGGGTATTGCTATATGATATTGGGGTTAGGGTGATGATATATGGTGTAGGGGTTAGGGTGATATATGGTGTAGGGGTTAGGGTGATGATATATGGTGTAGGGGTTAGGGTATTGCTATATGGTGTAGGGGTTAGGGTGATGATATATGGTGTAGGGGTTAGGGTATTGCTATATGGTGTGGGGTTAGGGTGATGATATATCGTATAGGGGTTAGGGTGATGATATATGGTGTAGGGGTTAGGGTGATGATATATGGTGTAGGGGTTAGGGTATTGCTATATGGTGTAGGGCTTAGGGTATTGCTATATGATATTGGGGTTAGGGTGATGATATATGGTGTAGGGGTTAGGGTGATATATGGTGCAGGGGTTAGGGTGATGATATATGGTGTAGGGGTTAGGGTATTGCTATATGGTGTAGGGGTTAGGGTGATGATATATGGTGTAGGGGTTAGGGTATTGCTATATGGTGTAGGGGTTATGGTGATGATATATGGTGTAGGGGTTAGGGTGATGATATATGGTGTAGGGGTTAGGGTGATGATATATGGTGTAGGGGTTAGGGTATTGCTATATGGTGTAGGGGCTAGAGCAGGCATGGGCAAACTACGGCCCGCGGGCCATATGCGGCCCGTTAAGCTTTTTAATCCGGCCCGCAGAACTTGATGAAATTATATTAATAAACCTTGTTAACGTTTTTTCCCCGCAATTCTGGCGTTTTCCCAATAAATGACGCACTCTATATACATTTGTGGCGACCCATTTCCTGGCACATCCGAACCGGCTCACAATTAGCCAGCGTTCCGGCTATGGGAGATAGCCTGCAGGGATTTGCAAGCACAGAGCTTTGGAGCCTCTGCGCAGGGGGGCAGGTTGAGGGAGGCTTAAAAGTGAGGCTGAGGATTTCGAATAAAGTTTTTTTCTTTGACTGCAGTTACCGACTCCGTGTCGTAATTTTAGCGCTGCATGTAGCACACCGCTACACATTGACCTTTGTTGAGGTATTACTCCACATTTGCGCTTTACTCTTTGTTCGGCTCGATCTATTTGTGTGAACAGGCGTTCAGCGTCATGAACATCAACAAAGCCAGCCACAGATCCAAGTTAACTGACCAACACCTCAGATCCATCCTGAGAATCGCCACAACAAAACTAAATCCAGACTTTGATGCGCTGGCTAAAAAGGGAGACCAACAACACTGTTCCCACTGAAATTAAAAATAAGTTTCTTCGTTGTGTTATGTAAAAAATGCATTTTAAAATATTTTTTTCAATAAGCCTTACATGTTACATGTCATTTCTGTTAAGTGATGGACATGAGTAGTGCGCAGGTGCACATACGTTCTCAAAATAAAAAATGCACTCCAGATCAAATAACGTGCTCCGCATACTGGCGCGCTCTCACCGTTCTGTCATTGTGCGGGTCGTTGTTGAGTTTTGGCACAGGGGACAATTGAATAAGAAGGAGCAGGACAAGTAGACCTGCATCTCCTACCGTTTTTGAAATAAAGACAGTCAGGAGGAGAGTGAAGATGATAATATCTTGAAGGATAACAGAATTTTCAGTGCTTTAAAATAATAACTGTTACTATTAAAAAAAAGCTGTATTTCATTCATTTAATTTTCAGTGTTTTAAAAGTCATTTCAATAAATAGCTAAATACCATGGGACTTCGAAGACAGATATTTTGTTGTAATGCATTTGTTCATTTTCAATTGAAATTAAAGCACATGTTTTCTACATATCCCATGATATTTTATTTTCTCTTATGAGGTGTATTACCAAAACACTCCGTCCATCTGCTCCTGGTCCGGCCCCCCTGTCAAATTTTAGAACCCTTTGTGGCCCTCAAGTCAAAAAGTTTGCCCACCCCTGGGCTAGAGTGATGGGTGCCAGCAACCCAGGTTCTATTCCCGCCGCTGTCCTGTGAGGAGTTTGTCCATTCTGCCGGTGACTGCTTTGGTTCCCTGTGGCTGCTTCACTTCCTCCCACATTCCAGGGACATACGGGTTAGTGTTAGTATGCTGACACCTGCGGGCCGCTCCCAGCACATTCTCGGATCATGGATTGATTTTATTCACCATATACACGTACATTATGCGATACCGTTTACGCTGTGTTGGTCGGTTCACTGTATGCTTTCATATTTTGAAGTGCATGTGACAGATAAAGCTATGACCCTCCGATACTGTTCCTGCCTACTGAAGGCGGCATCTTCTCCATCCACTCCTCGAGCATCAGACCAGGCCCACCACTTAGCTATTCACCACCCGACCATTTAAATGCCAGGCCAAATTGAAAAGATCAGGGTGTCAGGACCGGAGGTGAGGAAGGGACCAGTTCTGCTCGCTGCTTCACGGCATTTACTCAGCTCTGCGCTGAACTGGGTCTGCGGCCTGCTCCCACTGCAGCAGCGCCTGCCGTCGTGTCTTTCATAAAACTTCGGCTCTGAACGCTATTTGCTTACTTCTATTGTTTGCACAATTTTCTCTCTCTCTCTCTCTCTGTGCATTGGGTGTTTGATGGTCTTTTTTAAAAAGGGTTCTTTTGGGTTTCTTTGTTTTGTGTCTGCCTGTAAGGAAGTGAAGTTTCGATCTGGAACATCAGATCTTTTTTTTTTCTTTTTCTTTCCTCCCAGAGATGCTGCTCGAGCCACTGAGTTCCTCCAGCAGATTGTGCATTGCTCCAGGTTCTCATACCTCCAGTCTCTTGTGTCTCCATCCATTCTTTACTTCATCCTCTCGGTTTTTGAGATTGGGGAAGCTGTCTCTGGGGAAACGGTGTCCGTTCTGATCATCTCGTTATAGGAAGGACTTGGAACCTTTAGAGGATGAGTTCCCAACCCTTCTCATGCCATGGACCAATACCATTAAGCAAAGGGTCTGTGGACCCCAGGTGCAGAGGAGATCTACCAGGATGCTGCCAGGATTAGAGAGCACGTCTCATGAAGATAGGTAGAGTGAGCTGGGGCTTTTCTCTTCAGAGCAAAGGAGGATGAGAGATGACTTGATAAAGCAGTACAAGATGATAAAATGCATAGATCAAGTGAATAGTCAGAGACCATTCCCAATACCTAATATGATGGGTGTCGGGGTGGAGATGCGTCTTTACCAAAGGAGGTGTAAGGTGCTCCTTCCCTCCACTAGCCTGCAGGTCACCCTCAGGCAAGGTGTAGCACCTGCTTAGCCCCCGATCAGGGTCATGTGAAGCCAAGGGAGCAGGTGGTGGATGGTCGTACGAGCAGCCGGTGCAGATCACAAGTCCTGGTTATGTGACCACTGACGCCAGGCAGATAATCTCTGAAGAGTATTGATAATGGCTGGGGTCACCTGTCTTGTAAAGACACTGCCCAGAAGAAAGCAATGGCAAACCGCTTCTGTCAATAAATCTGCTAAGGACAATCATGGTCGTGGATAGACATGATCGCCCACGGCACATTACGAACAAATGAACGCTAATTTATAAGGTGATTGGAGAAAGGATAATGGAGTTGTCAGAGATAGTATTTTCCAACTCAGAGAGTGGGTGCTTGGACTGTTCGGCCAGGGGTGGTGGCACAGGCCGATACAGCAATTAGTGACGTGAAACTCTTAGAGTCACATGGATGATAGAAAAATGGAGGGCTATGTAGGAGAGAGGGTTAGATTGATCTTAGAGTAGGTTAAAGGTTAAAGATGGTGGGCCTGCTGTGTGCTGTACTGTTTTACGTTCTGTGACAAAACAGGGCTATTTCTGATTGTCCTTCACCAATAACCTGTCTCCACTCCCTTCAGCCGGCCGACGACCAGGTTGTGTTCAATGAGGTCATGAGCTTCTCTCTAACGTCACTGAATAACTCAGTGGAACAGGTAACCAACCCACATTTAACATTAATTATCATCTCCAAAAATCCAAACCTTTGCCAGAGGAACAATACCTGTTATGTCTCCCCAGGCATCCCGCACCTTCAATGAGACTCCTGCCACCGTGACTGATCAAGCTACGCAGACTTTTACAGGTGATTACAGCTGCGGTTCCGGGAGGTGGGGTGGGGGGGGGGGGTTCCTTTTATTGTAACCCAAACACAGTGCTGGAGGAACTCTGCAGGTCAGGCAGAAGAATATGGAGAAGAATAAACAGTCGATGTTTTAGGCTGAGACTCATAAGGACTGTAAAGGAAGGGGCAGAAGGTAGAATGAAAAGGTGGAAGGAAGAGAAATGCTCCTAATGAATGGTCTCGGCTATTAACTCCTCTCCATAGCCTGTTGAGTTATTTATTCATTTATTTATTTATTGAAATATAACCTGGAATAGGCCTTTCTGGCCCTTTGAGTCACGCCGCCCAGCAAGCCCCCAATGTAACCCTAGCCTAATCTACCAATGAGCAATTAACCTACCAACTGGTATGTCTTTGGACTGTGGGAGGAAACTGGAGCACCCGGAAGAAACTCAGACAGTCACAGGAAGAACATTCAAACTCCCAGTTCCTCCAGCATTTTGTGTGTGTTGCTCTGGATTTTCAGCATCTGCAGAATCTCTTGTGTTTATCCTCTTATTTCCTCTCTGAAACATTGTTTGTTACACAGATTACATGCCTAGTTTGAAAGTTCCTTTTAGTTTTACAACTCCCTTCTTCTGCAGACATCAAGAAACTTATCAACGACATTGAAAGGAACCTCTCCTCCACCATTGAGACCGTGCAGTTTCCAGAATCCCTGCAGAATCTGGAGAACTTGGCAAATTCTTCCACGGTGACAGAAATCTCATCTGAGGTGAAAAGATACGATTACTACAGGTGTGTAAACGCTTTCACATGGAAGGTGAGGCTTTTCTGTGTGGCATTTCTTCCGTTTTTATCACCGACAAGCTTGACTCTCAAAACCTGCCTCTGAGCGGAAAATCCTACAAAAGGTAGTCGATTCAGGCCAGTACATCACGAGTAAAGGTCTTCCAACCACTGAGCACATCTACGTGGAGCACTGTCGTAGGAGAGTAGCATCCATCGTCAGAGATCTCCACCACCCAGGCCACACTCTCTTCTCTCAGCCATCAGGACTCGCACCACCAGATTCAAGAACAGTTAACACCCCTCAACCACCAGGCTCCTGAACTACACTCACTTGCCCATCCATTGAGATGTTCCCGAAGCCAATGATCTCACTTTAAGGACTCTTTACAGTATCTTGTTATTTCATGTTCTCATTGTTTATTGCTATTTATTTATATTTATATTTGCATTTGCACAGTTTGTTGTCTTCTGCACTCTGGTTGATCTTTCATTGATCCTGTTATAGTTACTATTCTGTAGATTTGCTGAGTCTGCCCGCAGGAAAATGAATCTCAGGGTTATGTGTAGCACCAGTGCGCGGAATTCAATCCTGACCTCTGATGCTGTCCGTTTGGAGTTTGCATGATCTTCCTGTGACGCTTGCATTTCCCCTGTGTGCTCTTGTTTCTTCAAAGTTCAGAGTTAAAAGTAAGCTTATTATCCAAGTTCATTTGTATGACGTGGGTGATCATGGTCTTTCCATGACCATGATTGTTCTTGGCAAATTTTTCTACAGAAGTGGTTTACCATTGCCTTCTTCTGGGCAGTGTCTTTACAAGACAGGTGACCCCAGCCATTATCAATCCTCTTCAGAGATTGTCTGCCTGGCGTCAGTGGTCACATAACCAGGACTTGTGATCTGCACCAGCTGCTCATACGACCATCCACCACCAGCCCCCGTGGCTTCACGTGACCCTGATCGGGGGCTAAGCAGGTGCTACACCTTGCCCAAGGGTGACCTGCAGCCTAGCGGAGGAAAGGAGTGCCTTACACCTCCTTTGTAGAGACGTCTCTCCACCTCGCCAAGTTAGATTCAGTTTATTGTCATTTAGAAACCACAAATGCAATGCAATTAAAAAATGAGACAACGTTCCCCCAGAATGATATCACAAAAGCATATGACAAAACAGACTACACCAGAAAATCCACGTAACATTTGGCAATCCCCAATCCAGAGTCCAGAGAGGCTGCTGTGTGTTAATATCACGCTACCGTCTAGCATGTCCCCCGGAAAGGAGCTCCAAATCTACCAGACAAAACAAGACCAAAAACTAAAGCTACAAAAACCTGCACAAAACCACATAGTTACAACATATAGTTACAACAGTGCAAACAATAGCATAATTGATTAAAAAAAAACAGACCATGGGCACAGCAAAAATAGTCCAAGATGTTAAAGGACTGTAAGTTCAAAAGAAATCACCACAGTTTCCACAACTCCCCAGGGTCCCGACAGACTGGCCATCCCACACCAGCGGCAAAAGGGAATACCCCCGCTTGGGCTTCCAAATACAAAGAAACTCAGCAGAGTCAATGAAAAAACTCGCACAAGACAAACGAATAACCAGCGTGTGAAAGATAACAAACTGTGCAAACAGAAAATGAGCAAAAAAGCAATAAATATTGAGAGCATAAGATGAAGAGTCCTTGAAATTGTGTCCATGGGTTGTGGGAACAGTTCAGTGATGGGTTGAGTGAGGTTATCCCCTTTGGTTCAAAAGCAGTTTGGTAGATGGATGGGCCACGTTGCTCCTAGTGTATAGGTGAGGGGTAGAATCCGGGGAGAGGCTGAGGAAATGTGAGGAGAATTGAATAGACAGCACGTCTTATGAGGAAAGGTTGAGCAAAGGACATTACTCTCTGGAGCAAAGGAGGCTGACAGGTGACTTAATAGAGGAGTATAAAATGATAAGATGGACAGCCAGAGTGCACAGCCACAACATTGTGGGCCAAAGGGCCTGTACTGTTCTGTGCCACTATATTCACTGTATTGCTGTCTTAGGGCCTCACGCTGAAGGGATGAGCAATCAGTCCAAATTTGGGATCCCAACCCAAAACGTCAGCTCTTCACTTCCTGCCACAGATGCTGCCTGACCCAGCTTATGTGTGTTGTTCCAGATTCCAGCGCTGGCAATCTCCTGTGTCCAAAGCTCTCCCAGAAACCTGGACAACTTTCCCTTCCAGCAGTTAAATTAAACAGACGATGTGATCACTGCTTTCTTATAGATTTTGTTGTTTCTATTTTTACAGAAATGAAACACCTGGAAATTAATCTGCTTGCCTTTACATGAGGTACATACACTCAATGGCCACTTAGTTAGGCACACCTGTACACCTGCTCATTAATGCACATATCTAATCAGCCAATCATGTGGCAGCAACTCAATGCATAAAAGCTTGCAGACATGATCAACAGGTTCAATTGTTGTTCAGACCAAACATCAGAATGGAGAAGAAATGTGATCTATGTGATTTTAATGATGGAATGTTTGTTGCTGCCAGTCGAGATGTTATAGACTCATAGAAAAGTACAGCACAGACACAGGCCCTTTGGCCCATCTAGTCTGTTCCAAACCATTTAAACTGCCTATCCCATTGACCTGAACCAGGAGTGTAGCCCTCCATATCCCTACCACCTGTGTACCTATCCAAACTTCTCTTAATCATTGAAATTGAGCTTGCATTCATCATCTGCACTGGCAGCTTGTTCCAGTCTCCCAAAACCTTCTGTGAAGAAGTTTCCCCTCGTGTTCCCCTTAAACTTTTCACCTTTCACCCTTAACCCATGACTCTAGTTGGAGGCCTGCTCAATTAATATTTTTTTTCATTTTGTATTTGCAAAGTTTGCTGTTTTCTGATACTAGTTGTCTGACCGTGCTGTATGTAATCTTTTATTGATTTTATCGTGTTTCTTAATATTTACTGTGAATGCCTGCAAGAAAATGTGCCTCAGGGTTATAAATGGTAACATTTATGTACTGGGCTGATAAATTGACATTGAACGTGAGAACGTGCAGAGGAGGTGAAAGCAGCTATGTAAACACAGGTGCTTTTTTTTGTAGGTGGGTGGTCAGTATAGTCTTGTGCTGCATCATTCTCTTAATCATCGCCTGCAACGTGCTGGGACTCGGCCTGGGAAGTGCAGGAATCGCAACCAGGGACGACATCTACAGAGGCAACGCCTGCTCGAAATCAGGCGCCAACTTCCTGATGGCGTGAGTTTGTGTCGGGGTGTGGGTGGTGACGGGCTTTGATTCGAGTGTCTGCGTGCTTGTGCCCCGACTCCCAGCACGTCAGAATCAGAATCAGGTTTATTATCACTGATTTGTTGTTTTGTGGCAACAGTACAGTGCAAAATATAAAATATACTATAACTTACAATATGGAATATATAGCATATATATACAGTGCTTATAAAAGAATTCACCTCCCCTCCCGGAAGTTTTCATGTTTATTGTTTTACAACATTGATTTACAATGGATTTAATTTGGCTTTTTTTGACACCGATCAACAGAAAAAGGCTCTTTCAAGTCAAAGTGAAAACAGATTTCTACAAAGTGAGCTAAATTAATTACAAATATAAAATACAAAATAATTGATTGCATACGTGTTCACCCCCTTTAAGTCAGTATTTAGCAGATGTACCTTTGGCAGCAATTATAGCCTTGAGTCTGTGTGGACGGGTCTCTATCAGCTTTGTACATCTGGACACTGTAATTTCCCCCCCATTCTTCTTCACAGAACTGCTCAGGCTCTGTCAGATTGCACAGGGATCGTGAGTGAACAGCCCTTTTCAAGTCCAGCCACAAGTTCTCAATTGGATTGAGGTCTGGACTCTGACTTGGCCACTCCAGGACAATAACTTTATTGCTTTTCAACCATTCCTGTGTAGCTTTGGCTTTTTGGTCATTGTCTTGCTGGAAAACAAATCTCCCAATTCGCAGTCCTCTTGCAGGCTGCATCAGATTTTCCTCCAGGATTTCCCTGTATTTTGCTGCATTCATTTTACCCTCTACCTTCACAAGCCTTCCAAGGTCTGCTGCAGTGAAGCATCCCCACAGCGTGACGCAGCCACCACCATGTCTCACGGTAGGGATGGTGTGTTTTTGATGATGCATGGTGTTTGACTTACATCATAGTGTTTAGTCAGATGGCCAAAAAGCTCAATTTTGGTTTCATTAGACCATAGAACTTTCTTCCAGCTGACTTCAGAGTCTTCCAAATGCCTTCTGGCAAGCTATAGTCGAGATTTCATGTGAGTTTTTTCAACAGTGGCTTTCTCTTTGCCACTCTCCCATGAAGCTGTGACTGGTGAAGCACCCGGGCAACAGTTGTTGTTTGTGTAGTCTCTCCCATCTCAGCCACTGAAGCTTGTCACTCCTCCAGAGTTGTCGTGGGTCTCTTGGTGGCCTCCGTCACTAGCCCCCTTCTTGCACGGTCACTCAGTTTTTGAGGACGGCCTGCTCCAGGGTGATTTACAGCTGTGCCATATTCTTTCTATTTCCTCATTGATTGTCTTAACTGTACTCCAAGAGATATTCAGTGACTTGGAAATTTTCTTCTATCCATCTCCTGATTTGTGCTTTTCAATAACCTTCTCACAGAGTTGCCTAGAGAGTTCTTTTGTCTTCATGGTGTAGTTTTTGCCCAGGATACTGACTCACCAGCAGTTGGACCTTCCAGATACAGGTGTATTTTTACCACAATCAGTTGAAACACCTTGACTGCACAAAGGTCACCAAAAACACATCTCCATTTAACTAAGTGAATTACTGTATAAAATAAATCAGCTGCACCAGTGATGATTTGGTGTGTAATATTAAAGAAAGGCAGGGGGGTGAACACTTACACAATCAATTATTTTGTGTTTTATATTTGTAATTAATTTAGGTCACTCTGTAGAGATCTGTTTGCATTTTGATACAAAAGAGTCTTTTTCTGTTAACCAGTGTCAAAAAGCCAAATTAAATCCTCTGTGATTTAATGTTGTAAAACAATAAAACAATAAAACTTCCAAGGGGGGGAGGTGAATGCTTTTTATAGACACTGAATGTATGTACAGCAGTGTGCACAAATCTTAGGCATATATATAGCTAGGGTGACTAAGACTTTTGCACAGTACTGTAGTAATTTTATGTATTATAAGATCATAAGATTGCGGAGCAGAATTAGGCCATTTGGCCCATCGAATATGCTCCACCATTCAATCATGACTGATCCTTTTTTTTCTCCTCCTCAACCCCATTTCCTGGTCTTCTCCCCATAACCTTTGATGCCGTGTCCAAACAAGAACTGATCAATCTCTGCCTTAAATACACCAAACAACCTGGCCTCCACAGCTGCATGTGGCAACAAATTCCAAAAATCTGCCACCCTTTGGCCAAAGAAATTTCTCCACATCTCTGTTTTGAATGGACACCCCTCTATCCTGAGGCTGTGCCCTCTTGTCCTAGACTCTCCCACCATGGGAAACATCCTTTCCACATCCACTCTGTCTAGGTCTTTAAATATTTCAAAATGTTTCAATGAGATTCCCCCCCCCCCCACTAATCCTTCTGAATTCCAGCGAGTACAGACCCAGAGCCATCAAACGTTCCTCATACATTAACCCTTTCATTCCCGGACTCATCCTTGTGAACCTCCTCTGGACCCTCTCCAATGCCAGCACGTCTTTTCTTAGATGAGGGGCCCAGAACTGTTCACAATTCTCAAGGTGAGGCCTCACCAGGGCCTTATAAAGCCTCAGCATCACATCCCTGCTTTTTTATTCTAGACCTCTTGAAATGAATGTTAATATTGCATTTGCCTTCCTCACCACTGACTCAACCTTCAAGTTAACCTTCAGGGTGATCTGCACAAGCATTCCCAAGTCCCTTTGCATCTCAGATTTTTGGATTTTCTCCCCATTTAGAAAATAGTCGGCACATTTATTTCTGCTTCCAAAGTGCATGGCCATGCATTTTCCAACATTGTATTTCATTTGCCACTCTTTTGCCCATCCTCCTAATCTGTCTAAGTCCTTTGCATTCTACCTGTTTCCTCAACACTACCTGCCCCTCCACCAATCTTCATATCATCTGCAAACTTGCAACAAAGCCATCCAGTCCATCATCTAAATCATTGATGTACAGCATAAACAGAAGTGGTCCCAACACAACCCCTGTGGAACACCACTAGTCACTGGCAGCCAACCAGACAAGGATCCTTTTATTCCCACTCACTGCCTCCTACCAAACAGCCAATGTTAGCAATTTTCCTGTAATACCACAGGTAAGCAGCCTCACGTGTGGCACCTTGTCAAAGGCCTTCTGAAAGTCCAAATATACAACATCTACTGCATCCCCTTTATCTATCCTACTTGTAATCTCCTCAAAGGTTTGTCAGGCAGGATTGTCCCTGAAGGAAACCATGCTGACTTTGTACTATCTTGTCCTGCGTCACCAAGTACTCCATCACCTCATCCTTAACAATTGACTCCCAACATTTTCCCAACCACTGAGGCCAGGCTAACTGGTCTATAATTTCCTTTCTGCTGCCTTTCTCATTTCTTAAAGAGTGGAGTAACATTTGCAATTTTCCAGTCCTCCAGCACCATGCCAGCATCCAATGATTTTTGAAAGATCATTTCTAATACCACCACTATCTTTAATGCTACCTCTTTCAGAACCAGAAGATAAACAGGTCTGGGTGCCTTATGTACCCTTGGGTCTTTCAGCTTTTTGAGCACCTTCTCCCTTGTAACAGTAACTGCACTCACTTCTCTCCCTTGCTCCCTTCACTGTCAGGCACACTGCTTCCTCCCTATCAAATTTCAAGCTGAAATATTGCACTGTACTGCTGCCACAGAAAAAGCAACAAATTTCATGACCTACGTGAGTGATGATAAATCTGATTCTGATATGGGTCTCGGCTGTGGACTGAGAGTGGGAAGGAGGCTGGGAGCGGGAAATCATAGTTGGGAAAAGGGGAAGAAAGGGGGGAGGGAGCAGAAAGCACCACAGAGATATTCTGTAATGATCAATAAACCAGTTGTTCGGAATCAAATGGCCTTGCCTGGGTCTGGGTATATCTGCATCCCTGCTACCCCACCCCACCTTGGCACTCCTTCTCTGCCACCTGTCCCACACCCTCCCCCACTGCTCCACCTTCACCATTCCCAACATACTTCACTCCCGCCAGATTTACAAACTTACTCTCCGCTCCATGTTGACAAATATAGTACTGTGCAAAGGTCTTACGCACTCTATTGATATATACAGTATGGGCCTAAGACGGTTGGACTGTGCGACATGTATAATAGTAAATAGTGCAAAATAGAGAGGCAGTTTATGGGTTCAAAGTCCGTTCACAAATTTGGAGGCCGAGGAGAAGAAACAGTTCCTAAAATGTTTAGTGTATGTTCAGGAATGTCCCCACACCCATCACCCAGCGATCCTTCACCCATCACCCATTGTCCCTACACCTATTGCCCAGTGTCTCTACACCCATCACCCAGTGATCCTTCACCCATCACCCATTGTCCCAACACCCATCACCCAGTGATCCTTCACCCATCACCCATTGTCCCAACACCCATCACCCAGTGATCCTTCACCCATCACTCATTGTCCCAACACCCATCACCCAGTGTCTCTACACCCATCACCCAGTGTCCCTACACCCATCACCCAGTGTCTCTACACCCATCACCCAGTGTCCCTACATCCATCACCCAGTGTCTCTACATCCGTCACCCAGTGTCCCTACATCCGTCACCCAGTGTCCCTACACCCATCACCCAGTCCCTATACCCATCACCCAGTGTCTCTACATCCATCACCCAAAGCCTATCACCAAGTGTCCCTGAACGGATTGTGGGACGTATCCCCATAGGCTTGTGCTTGCTTTGGGATGTCCGCTGCCTGTAAGTGAGTGCCAGGTAGTGCTGGCAAAGGCTGATCTTGTGCCTGTCAACAGCTCCACTCTGCCAATTGTTCCCTGTTCTATTCTCCTGCAGGGGCGTTGGGTTCAGCTTTATTTTCTCCTGGCTGCTCATTCTCCTGGTTTTCGTCACCTTTTTCGTTGGAGGAAATATTCAGACATTGGTCTGTAAACCTTGGAAGACCGGAGAGATCTATGAGGTAGGTGTGTTCAGAACTCCTCTTTTTTTTCTGAGGGTTGCTAAGGAACCATTCTGCTGATGGACAGAACAGTCAGAAGGCCAGCTGGAGTTCCACATTCCCAGTGACCCAACTGACCCTGACAAAGAGGCAAAGATCTTCTGGGCCATCCAGCAAGCAGCACAGGACGCAGAACGCTACTCCACAATACAGGCCCTTCGGCCTACAATGCAGTGCTGATTTTAGAACCTATCCTAAGATCAATATAGCCCATCCCTTCTACAAAGGCCTCTGTTTTTTCTATCATCCCTCTGAGAGTTTCCTAAATATCCCTAAAGTATCTGGCTCTACCACCAACCATTCTATGCATCGACCACTCTTTGTGTAAAAGACATACTTTTGAAGTCCCCCCTATACTTTCCACCAATCACCTTCAAATTAGGTCCCCTTGTGTTAGCCAGTTTAGCCTTGAGAAAAAGTCTCTGGCTATCTCCACTATCTATGCCTCTCATCTTCTTTTCATCACAGGGAATGTAATTGCCTCTGGACAATAGTTATTCAGTGGAGGAAATGAGTCACACAATGAAAAGGAATGTGGCTGCCATTTCCACATATAGGCTGCACTAAAATTCAGAATAAAATTCATTGTCTATTTAAAACCCTTTTAATCTCCACCGAACTAACTGATTCCCTCTAACTCTAACCCTAGTAACCCATTCTAGGCTCCTCAAAGTTCAATGTAAATTTATTATCAAATATCTATACATCACCATATACTATCTTGACATTATTTCCTTGCATTTATAGGGAAATAAAGGAACAGAATAGAATTGATGAAAAACTATACATAAACAAAGACTGGCAGGCAGCCAATGTGCAAAAGAAGTCAAATTTATCAAAAGAAAGTAAATAAATAGATAGATAGATAGATAGATAGATAGATAGATAGATAGATAGATAGATAGATAGATAGATAGATAGATAGAAAGAAAAATAAATAAATAACACTGACAACATGAGTTGTAGCATCTTTGAGATTGAGTCTGTAGGTTGAGGAATCAGTTCAGGGTTGAGGTGAGTGAAGTTACCCACTCCAGATTCCGGAACCTGATGGTTGTCTGGTAATATCTGTTCTTGAACTTGGTTCGTGAAGGTTGTTCCAGCAAAACTGAGGAGGTTGGATGAACAAGTACTGAATGTGCTGTGATTATTTTGTGCAGGTAGCTGATGATCTTGCCCAACAGAACAACATTTTCAACATCAGCAATTTCTTCCGTCAATCAGTCACCTACTCTTCACTCTACAGGTTAGTGGTTAGCTCTAGGACACCAACCACATCTTGCACCTCAGGAACAGCACACGATCTGCTGGGTCAAGCCCCGATCCAACCCAGTGGTGGGGAAGAAAATCAATTGTTTGGGTCAAAACTTCGCACCAACACAAAATAAGGCTTACACAGTGAACACTGGGGCACTGAGGAGTCCAGTAGAACAAAAAGATTGGGAATATTTATTTTTAGAATTTATTTAGATACAGCGTGAAATAAACCCTTCGACAATCCCCTGATTTAATCCTAGCCTAATTAGGGGGCAATTTACAATAACCAATTAGCCTACCAACCAGTATGTTTTTGGACTGTGGGAGGAAACCAGAGCACACGGAGGAAACCTACGTGGTCACGGGGAGAAAGTACAAATTCCTTCCAGGCAGCGGCGGGAATTGAACTGACGTCGTTGATACGGCAAAGTGTCGTGCTAACAACTATATTGCCATTCCATCCCAATGTAGATAATTAATTCCTTGAAAGTGGCGTCACGGGTTGATAGGATCATAAAGAGAGCTTTTAGTACATTGGCCTACATCAATCAGTGTATTGAGTACAGGAGATGGGGTGTTATGTTAAAATTGTATAAGATTTTGATGAGGCCTAATTAGTGCTCAATTTTGGTCACCTACCTACAGGAAATATATCAATTGAGTTGAAAGAATGCAGAGAAAATCTTGCCAGGACTTGAGGGCCTGATGATTAGGGAAAGGTGCAATAGGTTGGGACATTATTCCCTGGAGTGAGGAGAATGAGGGGAGATTTGATAGACATACACAAAATTATAAGGGGTATAGATAGGGTAAATGCAAGCAGGCTTTTTCCACTGAAGTTGGGAGGGACTAGAACTAGAGGTCATGGGTTAAGGGTGAAAGGTGAAATATTGAAGGAGAATGTCTTCACTCAGAGGGTGACGTGAGTGTGGATTCAGCTGCCTGCAGACCGGTCGATGGGGGCTTGTTTGTGACATTGAAGAGAGGTTTGGTTGTATATGAGTGGGCTCATATGTATGAAGGGCTATGGTCCAGGTACGGGTTGGTGGGATTTGGCAGGATAGCAGATCGGCACATATTAGATGGGCCGAAAGGCCGGTTTCCATGCTGAAGTGCTCTATGGCTCTATGACATTCTGAGTTCCTCCAGCAAATTGTCTGTTGCCGTCTCTTGTGTTCTCAGTGTGCCTCAAGAATAGTGGTTGTCAGGGGCGGGTGGCATACCCCTGGTACTGTGAGAGCAGCCGAGGCACTCTGTGCGGAGGGAGAAGGGCGTGAAGTGCCAGCGAAACAGAAGAGCCTGTGCTTGGTTGGGTCAGCAGGGGCTAATGAAACACTGGCTGGAAGATGGTGCTCCCTTACACACGTGCATTAAGACCTCATGATGTTCTATGTTCTAAGACCTCAGCTTCCCTCCGTACTAGCTTTAGTTAGGAAACAGAAAGCTGTATGAAAATGGAACACAGAACACTACAGCACAGTACAGACCCTTCGGCCCACAATGTAGTGTCAACCTTTTAACCAACTCCAAGATCAATCTAACTCTTTCTTCCTACATTGCCCTCTGTTTTTCCGTCATCCATGTGCCTACCTGAAAGTTTCTTAAATGCCCCAATGTATCTGCCTCTACCACCATCTCTGGCTGCGTATTCCACTCACTTCTGTCTAATAACCCTAACTCTGACATCCCCTCCCCCACCTTCCTCCAATCACCTTCAAATTATGCCCCCTGGTATCAGTTATTTCCACCCTGGGAAATATGCCTCTTATCATCTTGTACACCTCTATCAAGTCACCTCTCATCCACCTTTGCTCCAGAGAAAAGCCCTCGCTTACTCAGTCTACTATCGTAATCCAAGCAGCATCCTGGAAATTCTCCTCTGCATCCTCTCCAAAGTTCTCACATTCTTCCTATAACGAGGTGACCAGAACCAAACACAGTACCCAACTGTGGCCTAACTAGGGTTTTGTAGAGCTTCACCTGGGAGGTCATAGGCTGAAGATGTAAAGGGCTGAAGGATTGGGCTATGGAAGAAAGGGGAGGAGTGATAGGTGAGGAGAAGAGAAGGGAGGGACCAGAATTGGAAATGGAAAAAGAGAGAAGGAAGAAGATGAGAAGCTGGAGAAAACAAAGTCAATCCATCGGGTTGGAGGCGACCCAGATGGAATAAGAGATGTTCCGTGATGTGTGGAGCAGGAAAGGGCCTGAGGGTTGACTGGTCTCCTACCTACCCCAGTTCCCTTTGCATCTGCAATACGTTCCGCAGAACGATCAAGGCATTGTCACTATCTCTTGCTCCTTTTTTGTGCAGACACTGTGAAGAAGGCAAGTCTCTGTGGTTTGTCCTACCACAGAGCCAGATCTCGAAACTGGAGGAGTACCTAAACGTGTCGACTGTAAGTATCTTCAGACGAGAGTTTCTATCTTTTCACAGTCGGTTTCTTTCCTTATTTGAGCACGGTGGGGGTCTCTGATGATGGATACAGCCTTTCATGTGGATGTGCTCAGTGTTTGGAAGGGCCTTACCCGCAAAGTCATAACACAGGTAAATGTTTATGGTAGACTGTGGTGAACTACATATACCTGTCTGGACACGCCCCCCCCCCCACTGCTCCTGTGGCTCCTCCCACAGACCCCTGGATAAAGGCGATTGGAGGCACTGCTCCTCCCTCAGTCTCCAGGATGTTGTGTGGTGGTCACTTGCTGCTAATAAAAGCCTATCATTCGTCTCCCGTCTCCGAGAGTTATTGATGGTGCATCGTAGACAAAGCTGATCTTTGATATACCAGTTCATTGCAATGAGGTCCCTCAAGCTCCCTCATCAATTCTGTAAATGTTCCAATCAGCCCACCAGTGCTCACTAAAGGGATGTACTTCCCATGACAGTCGGTAAAATTCCATCTTCCCCAGGACATCCTGGTGTAATTCTGCACTGCCATCATAGAGAGCATCCTCACGTCAGACATTACCGTCTGGGTTGGTTTCCATAGGTACATTAAATGTTCAATAAATGTATACAATGTGCACCCTGAAATTCTTTCTCTTTGTAAGCATCCATGAAAACAGAGGAGTGCCCCCAAAGAATGAATGACAGTCAAATGTTAGAAACCCCAAGGTCCCCCCCCCCAGCTCCCCTCCCTCCCACACACAAACAGCAGCAAAGCGTTGACTGCCCCCCCCCCCCAGCAGCAAAAAAGCATCTGCACCCACCACTGAGCACTCAAACGTGCAGCAAAGCATCAATAACGACACGGACTTGCAGTACCCCAAAGACTACTCGTTCACCCGATAATTCAACATACCACAGGCTCTCTGTCTCTCCCTCCCTAATAAGGGAAAAAGAGCAGTCCCCGTTTCACAGCGAGAGGGGAGACATAACAGACAACCTGCCGATTTATGGTGCTGAAGTCTGTTGTGTTGCTTCTTCCGAGCTCTGTGCCCGAAGATCTCGGGTCTCTGGACACACAGCCAGCTCGCTGCTTTCGATGATCCGTGTACTCCCGCGATACATCGGGGGTGACACCGGACCTGAATCCACCCGCCTCCAGAGCCACGGAAATCCGGCACTCCGAAGGTGCGCTAGCCTTCTGGGCCGCGTCCTTGGCATATCGAAAAGCATCCCGTCGCGAAGCCCCGAGAGCGGGTCCCATTCCCTCAAAGAACCAAAGTCGGCGTGTAACACCAGTCAGGGTCTTCAGAAGAATCCTGAAAGGGGAAAATAGAGATATTAAAGATAGAAATAGAGCCATTTCTGAAGATGCAAATAAAGGAGTTGCCGCTAGGCACCATTACCCCAAGCTCCACCCTCTGTGGTCAGCATCCTCTCACAAAAACTACAGTGAGCTGTCAGGACAGCAGGGAAGGGCATGGTGAGTGAGCTTGGAGGTGTTACGGACCGGGGCAGATTTCCATACTGAGTGGTGTGGTTCACGCTGTGAGTGGGAATGGTACTGACTGCAGGCAACACTCACAAAATGCTCGAGGAACTCAGCAGGCCAGGCAGCAGCCATAGAGAGGAATAATCGGTTGATGGTTTGGGCCAAGACTCCTCATAAGGACTTGAAAGGAAAGGGGAAGAAGCCAGACTAAGAAGGTGAGGGAAGGCAAAGGAGCCCTCTTACCCCTTCTCTTCTCCTCACCTACCCATCACCACCCTCTGTTGTCCCTCCTCCTTCCTTCTCTCCCATGGTCCATTCTCCTCTCCTATTAGGTAACCTCTTCTTCAGCCCTTTACCTTTTCCATCTATCACCTCCCTGCTTCTCACTTCATCCCCCCTACTCACCTATCACCGATCACTCATCCCTCTTCCCTCCACCTTCCGATTCTGGCTTCTTCCCCCTCCCCCCCTTCCAATCTTGACGAAGGGTTTCGGAGATATCGACTGTTTCAGGATTTCAAGTACATTATCAAAGAATGTGTAAATTATACAACCATGATATTTGCTTGCTCACGGTTACCTCAAAGCAAGAAACCCGGAAAAATCCAATTAAAGAAAAAAAGAATAGAAATAAAAATAAAAGACCAACACTCGATGCTCAAAAGAAAGAAAAAAAATCATGCAGACAATTGAAGTGAATAAGTTGAGAGCTCAGATCCAAACCCCACTGCAGGCCCAAAGCCTCGCTTATCAGTTCATTGCAATAGCGGGCACAGAGTACAGCGGACGGGGCAGTCTTTATAGCCTCGGTGCCATGGAGATGACCATTGCGGAGAGTGAGCGACATTGGCTCTCACATCCCAACCGACCAGTCTATCTGGGCCAACATTTAAACTGACCAACAACGGAACTGCGAAAGGGTCCGGCACCCTGGAGAGAGGAGTGAAGATCGCGGAGAGCGAGTGAAATCGGCTCCAGTCTCCGATCAGGACCGATCTTTAAATTGTCTGAACGGTGAATCGTACCTCGCAGTAGGACCCAGGCTCCCAGGAAAGTTCCCCTCTGTAGATGCTGCCTGACCTGCTGAGCTCCTCCTGCACCGGGTGTGTGCTACTCTGGATTTCCAGCACCTGCGGGATCTGTGGAACTTCTATTAGCCTCTGGCGACTGCAGACTCAGCCTGAGAATGGTTGCAGTTTCTGTGCAGGCTGGGACACCCTTTGTGAAGAACAAGCAGTGACTATGCAGAGGTTCGGTACACACGGGTGTACTGACCGTAATGAGTGGGTGTTGTTCCCGAGGAAGCTGGGAGTGATTTCAGATCATTGCAGATAGCCGGCACGGTCTACACAGCACAAAGAGCAAACTATCACGGCAAACATTCTCCAAAGTGTAGAGCAATTATGTATGAAACAAGTCTTTGTTTTAGTTAGAGACACAGCACAGTTGACCCCACCTCACCCACCCAGTTATACCCACGTGATCAATCAACCTACTAAACTGTACATTGCTGGACTGTGGGAGGAAACCGGAGCACTTGGAGGAAATCCACACATTCACGGGGAGAGCGTACAAACTCCTTACAGACGATGGTGGAATTAAACCCAGGTCTGGTACTGTAATCAAAGTTCAAAGTAAATTTATTATCGAAGTTTATCTGTCACTATACACTACCCTGAGATTCATTTTCTTGCAGGCATTCACAGTAGAACAAAGAAATACAATAGAACCAATGAAAAGATACACATGAACAAAGACTGACAAACAACCAATTGTGCAAAATGTTGCTTGCATGGTTGGGGAAGGGTGAAGGGGGTGTGGAAGAAGTGTTGGGGAGAGGGGGAGGGTTGGTGCTCTGTTGCTGATTGTGCAAAGCGAGGGAGGAGGGGGAGGCTTCTGGGCTTTGATGCTTCTTTCATTCATTCTTTGGGGTTTCTTGTTTTGCGGATGGCTGTGAAGAGTAAGAATTTCGGGTTGTATATTGTATACATTCTCTGATATTAGAATGAACTTTTGATAAAAGAAGCCACTCTGTGCAAATACAAATAACTAAATAACACTGAGAACATGATGAGTTGTAGAGTCCTTGAAAGTGAGTCCATAGTTTGTGGAATCAGTTCAGTGTTAAGGCAAATGACATTATCCATCTGATAGTTGTAGGCTAATAACTGTTCCTGAACCATCTTCTTCTCACTGCTACCATGAGGAAGAAAGTACAGGATCCTCAGGACTCTCACCACCAGGCTCAGGAACAAATATTATCTCATAACAATCAGGCTCTTGAACCAGAGCAGGCAACTTCACTTGAGCTCACTTGGCCCATCATTGAAATGTTCCCACAATCAGTGGATTTACTCTTAAGGACTCTTCGTCTCATGTTCTCAATATTTATCGCTTATTTATTTATTATTATTATTTCTTTCTTGTCTGTTGCACACTAATTGCACACCCAAGCTGGGTGGTCTTTCATTGATTTCGTTATGGTTATTATTCTATAGATTTATTGACTAATAAAATGTATCTCATGGCTGTATATGGTTACATATGTGTACTTTGATAATAAATGTACTTTGAACTTTAAACTTTGGTGGTGTGGGACCTGAGGCTCCTGAACCTCCTTCCCGATGGCAGCAGTGAGAAGAGAACATGGCCTGGATGGTTGGGGGTGTTGGGGGGCGGGGGGTCAGTCCTTGGTGATAGATGAACTCGTGTGGCAACACTCCCTGTAGATGTGCTCAATGGTGGGGGAATAGCATAACGCTAAGCACTACGCGACCATTCCCGTTTCCTGGGATGTATGGACTAACTCTCATGGGGTTGAGTCTGTTTCTTTACCACAGTACACAGGAGACATTGTTCAGAATTCCCGGCAGCTGAATGTGGACTTAAGCAGAATCGTGTTACTGGACAGCAGCGCGAGGAGTAACCTGATGAAATTTGCCAACAGTGGGATTGATCAAGTCAACTTCACCGATATCATCGAGTCGGTAAGTGATGTGACAATTGCAGTGGAATACCTTTGCTTTCAGTTTCCGACTAACACTTCCATGAATGTACACCACTTGCTGCGGTGCCGAGCTCGCAGACATGTCATCGCCAGTCAAGGTGACACCCTCAGTGTGCAGCTGTTAGCATTCGTCTCTGGGAGGGTTTGCGTTTGTATATTGCCCCCTCCCCATTCGCTAGCCTTAGTCCAGATTGGCTACCCCTTCAGCTGACATTTGAATTCTATTGACTCGTGTTTCCTTGGCTCTTAGGGGTTCATAGGTAGGCATCCAGTTCGATATGTTTGCTTACGGAGTTATCAGAAGAGAACCATGCTTCTAAAAAGAATTCCCATGCGTGCTTTGTGTTTACCTGCGCCAGAACCTCCACGGTGTCCCAGTTAAAGAGATGTCCTTCTCGGTCTTCGTGTATCGAGATCAGAGACAGCGAATCATGTCTCCGTACTGTCAGTACATGTTCCCGTGAGCCAGCTGAGAGTTTACATCCTGTCTGGCCAACGTAGTTCAGAATCAGGTTTAATATCACTGGCACATGTCATGAAATTTGTTAACTTTGTGGCAGCAGTACAGTGCAATACATTATGATAGAAAAAAAACTGAATTATGGTCACTATATATATATTTTGAATAGTTAAATCAAATAAGTAGTACAAAAATCTTGTTAACTGAAAGGTCATCTGAAGGGGTAGCTAATCAGGACTGAGGCTAGCGAACGGAGTGGTGGTGGTGTGGGGGGGGGGGGTAAATAAATGCAAGCCCTCCCAGAGAGAAACACCAATGACTGTGCACTGAGGATGTCACCTCGGCTGGTGACGAAACATCGGCAGTGAATTGCCAAGCTCGGCGAACACCAAATCAAACACCTCAACCTGAGCTAACAATAATTTTCACCCTGATAGTGGTCTGGATATGGAGTGAGCTGACAACAAAAGTGTTTGAAGTAGGTACAGGACATGACCCACATTTAAAGACACTTGGGCAGCTTCAGATAGGAAAGGTTTCGGGGGATATGCATCAAGCAATGACGAATGGGAGTAGATTAGACTGCAGTCATGGCTAGCATAGACCAGTTGGGCTGAATGGCCTGTTTCTTTGCTGTATGACTCTATTCATCACCATACGTAAAACTTAGTATCAATATTTGTAAAATTAAACATCATCCAAAGGTAGAACAGGAGGAGGCCATTTGGCCATCAAATCCATGCTGGCCCTTTCACGGAATCATTGAATCAACACCATTTTGCTGCTCTTTCTCCGCATCATGGAGTTTCTGATGGCAACAGCGAGAGGAGAGCCGGGCCTGAATGGTGGGGTCCTTCATGTTAGGTGCTGCTTTCCTGTGGGAGTGCTCTTTGTTGATGAGCTCGACGCTGGCCTAACAGCATTACTGACCGGTTCTGAGCGCTATTTGCTCACTCTCTGTCGTTTACGCAATTTGCTTTTCTCTCTGCACATTGGACAGAACATAGAACAGCACGGGGACAGGCCCTTCAGCCCACAATGTTGTGCTGAGCAGCTAAAAGGTAAATCAAAACCCCACACAAACTAATCCCTCCTCCCTACACCATGTCCATATCCCTCCATTGTCCTCACATCCATCTGCCTATCCAAACGCCTCTTAAAAGCCTCTAATGTATTTGTCTCTGCCACCATATCAGGCATCCACCACTCTCTGAGTAAAAAACTTACCCTTCATATCCCTTTGAACCTTCCCTCTCACCTTTACTGGGTGTTTTATAGTCTTTTGTTTTAATGGGTTCTATTGTGTTTCTTTGTTTTGTGGCTGCCTGTAAGGAGACGAAACTCAAGGTTGTGTATAGCAAACATACTTTGATAATAAATGTACTTTGAACTTTGAACCTCACAAATTCCACGCGGTGGTAAGGAAGGAAAATGCGATGTTACCAGAGAACTGGTGCATAAAGCTGAGGCTTTGTAAGACATTGACCATGCCACATTTTGATTATTGTGAGCTTTGCCGACCCATATATAGAAAGGATGTGCTGGTATTGTAGACGGTCCAAAGGAGTTTTCCGGGAATGAAAGGGTTAATGTGTTTGATGGCTCTAGTCCTGAACTCACTGGTATTTAGAAGAATGAGGGGAGGGGAGGGGGACCTCATTGAAACCTATCAAATATTGAAAGGCCCAGAAAGAGTGCATGTGAAGAGAATGGTTCCATTAGTAGGACAGTAAGGTCTGGGGGTACAGAATCGGAATAGAAGGATGTCCCTTTAGAACAGAGATGAGGAGGAATTTAGCCAGAGAGTAGTGAATCTGTGGAATTCATTGCCACAGACAGCTGTGGAGGCCAAGTCATTGAATGTACTTAAAGTGGAGATTGATAGGTTCTTGATTAGTCAGGGCATCAAAGGTTACGGGGAGAAGGCAGGAGAATGGGATTGAGAGGGAAAATAAATCAGCCATGGTGGAATTGTGGAGCAGAGTTGATGGGCCGAATGGCCTAATTCTGCTCCTATGTCTTATGATCTCATATAGTGTTTATTGAATCCCTTTTGAAGGCTACTATCAGCATCCTGTATCAGGCGGAGATTTCCGAATGCTGGCCATTTGGTAAGAGTAACAGACACAAGGTGCTGCAGGAACTCAGTGGGTCAGGCAGCATCTGTGGAGTGAATTGGCCAGTTGAGATTCTGGGCTGGGGCCCTTCATCAGACCCCGTCCTAATTCAAAGTTCAAAGTAAATTTATTATCAAAGTGCATTTACATCACCATATACAACCCTGAGATTCATTTTCTCATTGGCATACTCAATAAATACATAATAGAATAATAACCATAACAGAATCAACGGAAGGCCACACCAACTTGGGTGTTCAACCAGGGTGCAAAAGACAACAAACTACAGATGCAAAAAGAAAGAAATTATAGTAATAATAAATAAGCAATAAATATCGAGAGCATGAGATGAAGAGCCTTTGAGGGCGAGTCCACAGGTTGTGGGAACATTTCAATGATTCAGTGGTTCAGGAGCCTGATGGATGTAGGATAATAACTGCTCCTGAACCTGGTGGTGTGGGTCCTGAGGCTCCTGTACCTCCTGCCTGATGAAGCAGAAGAGAGCTTGGCCTGGATGGTAGGGGTCCCTGATGATGGATGCTGCTTTCCCGCGACTACGCTCCATATAAATGTGGTTAATAGTGAGGGGGGGCTTTACTCATGATGGACTGGGCCACTGCTTTTTATAGGATTTTGTAGTGTTGGTATGGACTAACGGGTTGTTATTTTCAAATATTTGGTTGCAGTGGATTTTGACTGCAGTTTTTTTCTTTACTGAGATGACCTCTGGTTTATTGCTGATATCTTACAGATGAATAATAAAATGTCAATGACACCACTGTTGGATTTCGCTGCCAGGCTGGAAAGTTTAAGCCAAATCCAGGTGAGTATCATACTCCCCAACAGTTCCAGCGAAGACGGTCCCAGGTGCAGACTCACACACCACCATGGAGGGTGCTGGGTCCGAGGATCGGGAGTCCGTGCGGGCAGGGGATACAAGGGCGGGTGACGCCGAATTTTATGTCCCAACATTGGTGAGCCCTGGGGTCAAAGTGCAGGTCGCTGAGACTGGAAGTCAAGGGCTGGTGGCCGAAGTCCTGGGTCTGTGAGTCCGCTGGAAGCTGACGGCCCGGAGGAGGTCTGCCCGGGTTTGCTGTTGTTGTTTGTGTTGTCCTGCTCGGCACTATGGGCATGCTACATTGGCACCGGAATGTGTAGTGACACTTGCAGGCTGCCACCCCGCCCCCACCACATCCTTAGGTTGTTAATGCAAAAGACGCATTTCACTGTGTGCGCGTATGATAAATGAACGAGTATGAATCAAACTCTGAACACGCTCTTAGATCCGTCAGTCAACCCTCCTTAGGCTGACAGTGGTGCTCTGTGATTCTACTGACATACCATTGCTCATGTCTAGTACCATTCTTTGGTCATCCTATATTCAAAGGTTTCAATGTCTACTTAATATCCAGTACACAACCTGAAATTCGTCCTCTTCACAGACACCCACAAAACAAAAAAGCCCCATAGGGCGATAGAAGCGTTAAAGCCCTGAAGCCCCCCCCCCCACCTCCCTTCGCACAAGCTGCAGCAGAGCGCTGCTGATCGGCGTAAAACAGAACGAGAAACACTCAACCGTTGAAGCTGAGGAGGCCTTCCTTCATCAGGGTCTTCCTTCTGAACAGCAGATTACACTTATTTGTACGTCACTTGTACCGTACATCGCAACACGCTGGGAAACGCATCATTTGCGTTAACCACCAACGCAGTCGGAGGAGCAAAATGAACAACTTTCCCACCACCCACGCACCAGGTAGGCCTTCAGTCCCAGGGCAGGCCTCTGAACTCCAAACTGTGGTCCCTGGACTTGCAAACATCAAGCCTCCAGTCTCCGGACTTGCCAGCCTTGGGCTACGATCTCTGGGCTGGTTCCGCCGGGTGACCTGGTTCCCTCCCATGTCCCAAGGTAAGTATGTAGAACACAGAACAGTACATCAAAGTGCATACCCTTCAGCCCACGATGTTGTGCTGACCCTTTAACCTACTCTAAGATCAGTCTAACCTTCCCTCCACATAGCCTCCCATTTTTATTTCATCCATGTGCCTGTCTAAGATTATGTAATGTATCCACCTCTTCTGTTACCCCTGGCAAGGAGTTCTACGCACCCACCACTCTGTGTAAAACACTTACCTCTGACATTCCCCTACACTTTCTTCCAGTCACCTTAAAATTATGCCCCCTTGTATTAGCTTTACCTTCCCTGGATAACTGTCTCTGGCCGCCCACTCAATCTATGCCCCTTATCGTTTTGCATACCTCTTAACCTCCTTCTCTTCAAAGCCCTAACTCACTCAGCCTCTCCTCATGAGACATGCTCTCCAATCCAGGCAGCATCCTGGTAAATCTCCTCTGCACCCTTTCTAATCCAGGCAGCATCCCGGTGAATCTCCTCTACACCCTCTCTAATCCAGGCAGCATCCTGGTAAATCTCCTCTGCACCCTCTCTAATCCAGGCAGCATCCTGGTGAATCTCCTCTGCACCCTCTCTAAACCAGGAAGCGTCCTGGTAAATCTCCTCTGCACCCTCTCTAATCCAGGCAGCATCCTGGTGAATCTCCTCTGCACCCTCTCTAATCCAGGCAGCGTCCTGGTCAATCTCCTCTGCACCCTCTCTAATCCAGGCAGCATCCTGGTCAATCTCCTCTGCACCCTCTCTAATCCAGGCAGCATCCTGGTAAATCTCTGCACCCTCTCTAATCCAGGCAGCATCCTGCTAAATCTCCTCTGCACCCTCTCTAATCCAGGCAGCATCCTGCTAAATCTCCTCTGCACCCTCTCTAATCCAGGCAGCATCCTGCTAAATCTCCTCTGCACCCTCTCTAATCCAGGCAGCATCCTGGTGAATCCCCTCTGCACCCTTTCTAATCCAGGCAGCATCCTGGTAAATCTCCTCTGCACCCTCTCTAATCCAGGCAGCATCCTGCTAAATCTCCTCTGCACCCTCTCTAATCCAGGCAGCATCCTGGTGAATCCCCTCTGCACCCTTTCTAATCCAGGCAGCATCCTGGTAAATCTCCTCTGCACCCTCTCTAATCCAGGCAGCATCCTGCTAAATCTCCTCTGCACCCTCTCTAATCCAGGCAGCATCCTGGTAAATCTCCTCTGCACCCTCTCTAATCCAGGCAGCATCCTGGTGAATCTCCTCTGCACCCTCTCTAAACCAGGAAGCGTCCTGGTAAATCTCCTCTGCACCCTCTCTAATCCAGGCAGCATCCTGGTCAATCTCCTCTGCACCCTCTCTAATCCAGGCAGCATCCTGGTCAATCTCCTCTGCACCCTCTCTAATCCAGGCAGCATCCTGGTCAATCTCCTCTGCACCCTCTCTAATCCAGGCAGCATCCTGGTCAATCTCCTCTGCACCCTCTCTAATCCAGGCAGCATCCTGGTAAATCTCTGCACCCTCTCTAATCCAGGCAGCATCCTGCTAAATCTCCTCTGCACCCTCTCTAATCCAGGCAGCATCCTGCTAAATCTCCTCTGCACCCTCTCTAATCCAGGCAGCATCCTGCTAAATCTCCTCTGCACCCTCTCTAATCCAGGCAGCATCCTGCTAAATCTCCTCTGCACCCTCTCTAATCCAGGCAGCATCCTGGTGAATCCCCTCTGCACCCTTTCTAATCCAGGCAGCATCCTGGTAAATCTCCTCTGCACCCTCTCTAATCCAGGCAGCATCCTGCTAAATCTCCTCTGCACCCTCTCTAATCCAGGCAGCATCCTGGTGAATCCCCTCTGCACCCTTTCTAATCCAGGCAGCATCCTGGTAAATCTCCTCTGCACCCTCTCTAATCCAGGCAGCATCCTGCTAAATCTCCTCTGCACCCTCTCTAATCCAGGCAGCATCCTGGTAAATCTCCTCTGCACCCTCTCTAATCCAGGCAGCATCCTGGTGAATCTCCTCTGCACCCTCTCTAAACCAGGAAGCGTCCTGGTAAATCTCCTCTGCACCCTCTCTAATCCAGGCAGCATCCTGGTGAATCTCCTCTGCACCCTCTCTAATCCAGGCAGCGTCCTGGTCAATCTCCTCTGCACCCTCTCTAATCCAGGCAGCATCCTGGTCAATCTCCTCTGCACCCTCTCTAATCCAGGCAGCATCCTGGTAAATCTCTGCACCCTCTCTAATCCAGGCAGCATCCTGCTAAATCTCCTCTGCACCCTCTCTAATCCAGGCAGCATCCTGCTAAATCTCCTCTGCACCCTCTCTAATCCAGGCAGCATCCTGCTAAATCTCCTCTGCACCCTCTCTAATCCAGGCAGCATCCTGCTAAATCTCCTCTGCACCCTCTCTAATCCAGGCAGCATCCTGGTGAATCCCCTCTGCACCCTTTCTAATCCAGGCAGCATCCTGGTAAATCCCCTCTGCACCCTTTCTAATCCAGGCAGCATCCTGGTGAATCCCCTCTGCACCCTTTCTAATCCAGGCAGCATCCTGGTGAATCCCCTCTGCACCCTTTCTAATCCAGGCAGCATCCTGCTAAATCTCCTCTGCACCCTCTCTAATCCAGGCAGCATCCTGGTGAATCTCCTCTGCACCCTCTCTAATCCAGGCAGCATCCTGGTAAATCTCCTCTGCACCCTCTCTAATCCAGGCAGCATCCTGGTAAATCTCCTCTGCACCCTCTCTAATCCAGGCAGCATCCTGGTAAATCTCCTCTGCACCCTCTCTAATCCAGACAGCATCCTGGTGAATCTCCTCTGCACCCTCTCTAATCCAGGCAGCATCCTGGTGAATCTCCTCTGCACCCTCTCTAAAGCTTCCCCATCCTTCCAGATCTGAATCTGGAAGGGCAGTTGGTAGGGTAATTAGCCACTGTAAATTGCCTGCAGCGTGCTGGGAGCGAAGTTGACAGGAAGGAGGGTGAAGTGGGATGAGCGTAGGATTCGACGGGTGGTTGCTGGTCAGGGTGGACTCACTAAATTGAGATGTGGATAGAGGTAGATGGACGTTTCATTGATGCCGAATTAAACTACAGCGTCACTGTAGTGTTCCAAGTGCACCGATATAAATATTGGCAGAGAAGTAGAAAGAATAGAAAATAAGTTACCACATACTGTCTGACAGGAGGGGGTCATCACTTCCCCGGCTATTGGTTGACTCATTATAGAGCCTAATGGCCAAGGGTAAGAATGACCTCATACAGCATCTTTGGAGCAGCATAGTTGTCCCAGTCTGTTACTGAAAGTGCTCCTCTGTTCAGCCAAGGTGGCATGCAGAGGGTGAGAAACATTGTCCAGAATTGCCAGGATTTTCTGTAGGGTCCTTTGTTCTGCCACAGCCTCCAGTGAGTCCAGTTTGACCCCTGTAACAGAGCCAACCTTTCTAATCAGTTTATTGAGCTTGTTGGCATCACCCATGTTGATGCCAGTGCCCCAGCACTCCATCGCATAGAAGGTTGTACTGGCAACAATAGAATGGCAGAACGTGTGAGGGAGAGGCCTGCATACTCCTCAGTCTCCTCAGGAAGTAGGGACTCTGGCCCTTCTTAAACACGGCCTCTGAGTTGGTGCTCCACTCAAGCCTGTCTTCCAGGTGCACCCCAGCTACTTGTAGGTCCTCACCGTCAGTAGTAACAGGGGGTAGTGCAGGCTCAGTCTTCCTGAAGCCCATCTCCATCTCCTTTGTCTTACTGATGCTGAGCTGCAGATAATTCAGCTTGCACCATTTGACAAAGAACTCCACCAGGACCCAGTGTTCATCCTCCCGTCCTTCCTTTATACACCCAACTATTGCTGAGTCATTTCTGCAGATGACGTGACTCAGTGTTGTATCTAAAGTCCGAGGTACACAGGGTAAACAGGAAGGGAGCCAATACAGTCCCCTGAGGGGCCCCAGTGTTGCTTATAGCCATGTCTGACACACAGTTCTGAGGCCACAGAAACTGTGGTCTGCCAGTCAGGTGGACTTCAACTGGCAATGTTGGCAGCTCAACTGTACCTGTAAGACAGCCAAGTAGCTCTCACCCTTGAGTGGGAACTAATCTTTGTGAACACTTAGTGGACACTGTCTGTGAGTCAGAGCTTGGGCAGCACCCTCCAGGCCACAGCGAGCAGCAGCAGCGGCCCGCAATGGTCCTGAGGTAAAGAAAAACGAATGGGACCATGAACCCGGTCTCTGTTTCCAAAGTGTGAGGATGTACTTCAAGGGAAAGGAGGTTACAGGCCTCAGGGAGGACAACATATGCAGTAGTTAGCACATCACTTGACTGCACCAGCGGTCAGGGATCAGTTCTATCGCCGTCTGTAACGGGTTTGTATCCGTGACAGCGTGGCTTTCCTCCGGGGGCTCCATTTTTGTCCCACAGTCCAAAGACGTACGGTAAGCTGTGGACATGCATGTTGACACTTGCAGGCTGTCCCCAGCACATCCTCGGGCTGTGTTGGACGTCGATGCAAATCATGCATTTCACTGTGTTTTTTGATGTACGCATGACAAGTAAAGTAAATCTTTATCTCTATTTGTGCTTGTGGGAAAGATGGATAACCTCCCCTCCGTGGACTCTATGAACAGTTCACGGACCAACCCCATACACCTTTAGGAGACATCGCACTATTCCGGATTCTTTGCAGCAACTGAATTAGGGTCCTGTTTGTTTCTCCCTGCAGAGCAATCCGACCATTAGAAGTAAAGTGACTGAGCACGCTCAGAAGCTGCGAGCATTGGAGAGCAAGCTGGCGAACAGAACCAAACCAGAGCAGGTGGGCATTGCTCAGTTGTGACAGAGTGAACGGGCACTCAATAGTTCTCCAGCTCTACTGACCTCACTCAGAGTCTCAGTTATCAATGTATCAGTCTTTTGTTTTCTGCTTACAATTACTTTGAAGCTATATTGCTAAGTGAAGCCACTTTATACCTGGGCGTTGATGCACGTATTTGATCAATCACATGGCAGCATGAAAGCCTGCAGACATGGACAAGAGGTTCCGTTGTTCAGACCAAGCATCAGAAAAGGGAAGAAATGTGATCTGAGTGACTTTGACCCTGGAATGATTGTTGGTGCCAGACAGGGTGGTTTCAGTATCTCAGAAACCACTGATCTCACACAGCAGTCTCTAGAGTTTACAGAGAATAGTGCGGAAAAGAAAAAACAAATCCAGTGAGCGGCAGTTCTGTGGGTGAAAATACCTCGTTAATGAGAGAGGTCAGAGGAGAATGGCCAGACTGGTTCAAGCTGACAGGAAGACAACAGTAACTCTAATAACCACGTGTTACAACAGTGATGTGCAGAAGAGCATCTCTGAATGCACAACACGTCGAACCTTGAAGTGAATGGGCTGCAGCAGCAGAAGACCATGAACGTACACTCAGTGATCACTTCTTTAGGTATAGCAGGCTCCTAACAGAGAGGACACCAAGTGTAGATATGGTGCCAACATTGATAGGAGGGGTGAGGCAGATTGGGGGGCGTCACTTTATGCCCTGACAACTGGCAGTCTGGGTATTTGATCTGGATTTTGAATTCCACCAGGATGGCCGGGGCGTTTAATTTCAAGTAAATTAATAACATGGTGGCATCCGTTAGTCTCGCGAGACCATGGATCTGTGCCTGGAATGGTTTCCAGGACGCAGGCCTGCCCAAGGTTGTATGGAAGACTGGCAGTTGCCCATGCAGCAAGTCTCCCCTCTCCACGCCACCGATGTTGTCCAAGGGAAGGGTAAGGGCTGATACAGCTTGGCACCGGTGTCGTCGCAGGAGTTGCCAGAACGAGGTTGAAACCAACGTCGGACTGCCTTAGGGACTCCAGCTCCGGATTTGTCCTCGGGATTTACTCCCGAAGACTTACCCATGACGGTATGGCCGCAAGGCGGCGGAGGTATGAAATCAGAGATTTCCCTCTCTTAGATGGACTGCCTTCCCAGGCTGACGAGTTCCATCTACCTGAATTGATAAATCCACTGTTAAAAAGCTACTTGAGTAGTTGTGACCAGATTATCTATAAAAATCTGATGTCCTATAAAAAAGCAAGCCTGTTGACAGTACAAACATTAGTCCATATGTGACTGAACACTGAGCAGACGAGAGGTTCGGTTATTTGGAATTCCTGAATGTTTGGCATCTCATTCACTGGATATTGATTACCCCCACTCCTATTAACACACCAGGAACCCAGTTCCCATCTCCCAGTAACACACCAGGAACCCAGTTCCCATCTCCCAGTAACACACCAGGAACCCAGTTCCCATCTCCCAGAAACACACCAGGGACCCAGTTCCCATCTCCCAGTAACACACCAGGAACCCAGTTCCCATCTCCCAATAACACACCAGGAACCCAGTTCCCATCTCCCAGTATCACACCAGGGACCCAGTTCCCATCTCCCAGTAACACACCAGGGACCCAGTTCCCATCTCCCAGTAACACACCAGGAACCCAGTTCCCATCTCCCAGTATCACACCAGGAACCCAGTTCCCATCTCCCAGTATCACACCAGGAACCCAGTTCCCATCTCCCAGTAACACACCAGGGACCCAGTTCCCATCTCCCAGTAACACACCAGGAACCCAGTTCCCATCTCCCAATAACACACCAGGAACCCAGTTCCCATCTCCCAGTAACACACCAGGAACCCAGTTCCCATCTCCCAGTAACACACCAGGGACCCAGTTCCCATCTCCCAGTAACACACCAGGAACCCAGTTCCCATCTCCCAGTATCACACCAGGAACCCAGTTCCCATCTCCCAGTATCACACCAGGAACCCAGTTCCCATCTCCCAGTATCACACCAGGAACCCAGTTCCCATCTCCCAGTAACACACCAGGGACCCAGTTCCCATCTCCCAGTAACACACCAGGGACCCAGTTCCCATCTCCCAGTAACACACCAGGGACCCAGTTCCCATTTCCCAGTAACACACCAGGAACCCAGTTCCCATCTCCCAGTAACACACCAGGAACCCAGTTCCCATCTCCCAGTAACACACCAGGAACCCAGTTCCCATCTCCCAGTAACACACCAGGAACCCAGTTCCCAACTCCCAATAACATACCAGGAACCCAGTTCCCATCTCCCAATAACACACCAGGAACCCAGTTCCCATCTCCCAGTAACACACCAGGAACCCAGTTCCCATCTCCCAGTATCACACCAGGAACCCAGTTCCCATCTCCCAGTAACACACCAGGAACCTAGTTCCCATCTCCCAGTAACACACCTGGGACCCAGTTCCCATCTCCCAGTAACACACCAGGAACCCAGTTCTCATCTCCCAGTAACACACCGGGAACCCAGTTCCCATCTCCCAATAACACACCAGGAACCCAGTTCCCATCTCCCAGTATCACACCAGAAACCTAGTTCCCATCTCCCAGTAACACACCAGGAACCCAGTTCCCATCTCCCAGTAACACACCAGGGACCCAGTTCCCATCTCCCAGTAACACACCAGGGACCCAGTTCCCATCTCCCAGTAACACACCAGGAACCCAGTTCCCATCTCCCAGTAACACACCAGGAACCCAGTTCCCATCTCCCAGTAACACACCAGGAACCCAGTTCCCATCTCCCAGTATCACACCAGGAACCCAGTTCCCATCTCCCAGTATCACACCAGGAACCTAGTTCCCATCTCCCAGTAACACACCAGGAACCCAGTTCCCATCTCCCAGTATCACACCAGGAACCCAGTTCCCATCTCCCAGTATCACACCAGGAACCCAGTTCCCATCTCCCAGTAACACACCAGGGACCCAGTTCCCATCTCCCAGTATCACACCAGGAACCCAGTTCCCATCTCCCAGTAACACACCAGGGACCCAGTTCCCATCTCCCAGTAACACACCAGGAACCCAGTTCCCATCTCCCAGTATCACACCAGGAACCCAGTTCCCATCTCCCAGTAACACACCAGGAACCCAGTTCCCATCTCCCAGTATCACACCAGGAACCCAGTTCCCATCTCCCAGTAACACACCAGGAACCCAGTTCCCATCTCCCAGTAACACACCAGGAACCCAGTTCCCATCTCCCAGTAACACACCAGGAACCACGCTGTGGGTTTTTTTTCACAATGATTATGGGGGGGCTTGAATGGCCCAGAGTAGAAGCAGACGAGTTTCACTGGGGTTTTGTGCAGAGTCCTGAATAGGATTTCCCTGTAAGAACATTGAAAAGGGACTGGGACAGGTCTGCAGAAAAGGCATCGAATGATATGTGCCAAAAGGCACTAGTAAGCTTAGTGGCTGTGGATTGGTAATGCCCGATTCCTTGCTGATGGAGTGCTTCAGACTGAATCGCCTGGGCTTGTATATTTGGAACAGAGGAGGCTGAGGGGTAGGGAGCAGGGTAACCTGATATAAGCACACAAAATGATGATGGGTATGGATAGGGTAATAAAGTTTGTCCCTTTGCAGGGGTATCTAAAACTAGTGATATAGGCTAAGGAGAACTGAGGAAACATTTGCAGGTCAGGCAGCACCTACAGAGAGAGAAATGCTTCAGTTCAAAACCCACCACCGGGACTGGAAAGGAAGGAGTCATCTCGGCCCAAAATATCACTTCCCTCCATAGGTGCTGACCTACTGAGTTCCTCCAGCACTTTGTGTGTGTTGCTCAAGATTTCCAGCATCTGCAGAATCTCTTGGGTGAGTTTAGAGGGAGTGTAGGAAGTGAAGCCTCACTGAGCTGTGGCTTATCCCCTGAGAGGTCAATGCCAAAGAGTATCCAAAGTGACATATGTATTGCTAAGGACAATAGCTGCAGGACTAATGTGTACTGACCCATTCCCTCTGAGTGTGAATGTGGGAACCGGGGTCTCGGTGAGTTTCGAGGGAATGTGGGAACCGGGGTCTCGGTGAGTTTCGAGGGAATGTGGGAACCGAGGTCTCGGTGAGTTTCAAGGGAATGTGGGAACCGGGGTCTCGGTGAGTTTAGAGGGAATGTGGGAACCGGGGTCTCGGTGAGTTTAGAGGGAATGTGGGTACCGGGGTCTCGGTGAGTTTCGAGGGAATGTGGGAACCGGGGTCTCGGTGAGTTTCGAGGGAATGTGGGAACCGGGGTCTTGGTGAGTTTAGAGGGAATGTGGGAACCGGGGTCTCGGTGAGTTTAGAGGGAATGTGGGTACCGGGGTCTCGGTGAGTTTCGAGGGAATGTGGGAACCGGGGTCTCGGTGAGTTTCGAGGGAATGTGGGAACCGGGGTCTCGGTGAGTTTAGAGGGAATGTGGGAACCGGGGTCTTGGTGAGTTTAGAGGAAATGTGGGAACCGAGGTCTCGGTGAGCTTAGAGGGAATGTGGGAACCGGGGTCTCGGTGAGCTTAGAGGGAATGTGGGAACCGGGGTCTCGGTGAGCTTAGAGGGAATGTGGGAACCGGGGTCTCGGTGAGCTTAGAGGGAATGTGGGAACCGGGGTCTCGGTGAGTTTAGAGGGAATGTGGGAACCGGGGTCTCGGTAAGCTTAGAGGGAATGTGGGAACCGGGGTCTCGGTGAGTTTAGAGGGAATGTGGGTACCGGGGTCTCGGTGAGCTTAGAGGGAATGTGGGAACCGGGGTCTCGGTGAGCTTAGAGGGAATGTGGGAACCGGGGTCTCGGTGAGTTTAGAGGGAATGTGGGAACCGGGGTCTCGGTGAGCTTCGAGGGAATGTGGGAACCGGGGTCTCGGTGAGTTTCGAGGGAATGTGGGAACCGGGGTCTCGGTGAGTTTCGAGGGAATGTGGGAACCGGGGTCTCGGTGAGCTTAGGGGGAATGTGGGAACCGGGGTCTCGGTGAGTTTCGAGGGAATGTGGGAACCGGGGTCTCGGTGAGTTTCGAGGGAATGTGGGAACCGGGGTCTCGGTGAGTTTCGAGGGAATGTGGGAACCGGGGTCTCGGTGAGTTTCGAGGGAATGTGGGAACCGGGGTCTCGGTGAGTTTAGAGGGAATGTGGGAACCGGGGTCTTGGTGAGTTTAGAGGAAATGTGGGAACCGAGGTCTCGGTGAGCTTAGAGGGAATGTGGGAACCGGGGTCTCGGTGAGTTTAGAGGGAATGTGGGAACCGGGGTCTCGGTGAGTTTCGAGGGAATGTGGGAACCGGGGTCTCGGTGAGTTTCGAGGGAATGTGGGAACCGGGGTCTCGGTGAGTTTAGAGGGAATGTGGGAACCGGGGTCTTGGTGAGTTTAGAGGAAATGTGGGAACCGAGGTCTCGGTGAGCCTAGAGGGAATGTGGGAACTGGGGTCTCGGTGAGTTTAGAGGAAATGTGGGAACCGAGGTCTCGGTGAGCTTAGAGGGAATGTGGGAACCGGGGTCTCGGTGAGTTTAGAGGAAATGTGGGAACCGAGGTCTCGGTGAGCCTAGAGGGAATGTGGGAACTGGGGTCTCGGTGAGCTTAGAGGGAATGTGGGAACCGGGGTCTCGGTGAGCTTAGAGGGAATGTGGGAACCGGGGTCTCGGTGAGCTTAGAGGGAATGTGGGAACCGGGGTCTCGGTGAGTTTAGAGGAAATGTGGGAACCGAGGTCTCGGTGAGCTTAGAGGGAATGTGGGAACCGGGGTCTCGGTGAGTTTAGAGGGAATGTGGGAACCGGGGTCTCGGTGAGTTTAGAGGGAATGTGGGAACCGGGGTCTCGGTGAGTTTAGAGGGAATGTGGGAACCGGGGTCTCGGTGAGTTTAGAGGGAATGTGGGTAATTTCTGAGCCAGGTTCTGGACCATCGATACACCTGAATTGTTGGACAGTGGATTATGTGTAAACTAATCTGTTGGGTGAAGATCTCACACACTCTGCTTTCCTTTGCAGGCGCAGCTGAACGTGAGCTTCCAGTATTTGGCATCCTTCGCTCCCAGCATGCGGGTATGTATTTCACTGAGAGACCGAACGCCTCACGTGTGGCTGGGGTTGATGGGACAAGGCCGTTTTCTGCTGTGGGATCTCACCACATGAGGCCCAATCTCAAACTCAAGTTCAAGTTTACAACGTAGGAAGTCAGTAACAGCTGGTAATGTCCCACATTGTTCTGGGTGGAGTCAGAGCACCGAGGCAGCATCGACTTTCCATTCCTGTGTTCCATTAAAATTAAGGACCCATGATTTGTGACCGCCTCTTTGGGTCATTATTTTCCTGCAATTCCCCCTGCCCGTTCTGCCTGAGTGAGGTTATCGTGTGGCCTAACTCCTTCCCGACACAGGACATAAGTGACAGGACCAGTTCCAGGCCACTCAGCCCTTCCATCCATCTGCTACTTCATCTCCAGGCCGACTTGGAGTGGATGTGGAGAGGATGTTTCTTATAGTGGGGGAATCTAGGACAGAGGGCACAGTCTTAGATCAGAGGGACGTCCCTTTAGAACAGAGATGAAGAGGAATTTCTTTCACCAGAGTGTGGTGAATCTGTGGAATTCACTGCTACAGATGGATGTGGAGACCAAATCATTGGGTATAGACAGAGACATAACGAAAAGGTTTTTACTCCTCGTGGACGTGAAGGATGTGAGAAATAAAGTCAATTCAATTATATTTAAAGCAGAGTTTGACAGGTTCCTGATTAGGCAGGGTGTCAGGGGGTGAAGGCAGGAGGATGGGGTTGAGAGAGATAATAAATCTGCCATGCTGGAATGGACTCGGATCAGCTCCTACGTTTGTGGTCTTATGGTCTCTTCCCTGCACTAACCACACGCCTCACAGCACGCAAACTGCTGCTGGAACTCAGCAGTACGAGCAGTACATGTGGGGCCTGCGGGGGTGGGGGTGGAGAGGGGAACTGTTGGCGTTTTGGATCGAGACCCTGCGTCAGGACTGAGGGGCAGATGGTTGGTATGGGGCGGGGGGAGGGAGGGAGTTGTGAAGCCAGAGACTGAAGTGCTCAGCGGACTGATGAGGGGTGCAAGGTGACAGGCAGGGAGGGGAGGGGAGGGACGTGATGGGGGGAGTTGGGAGGTAATAGCTTGTGATGGAAGCACAGAAAGATAAAGACTGAGAGACAGAAGGAGCAAGTTGGGATGGGGAGAGGAGTGTGAAGATGGAAGATAAGCTGAAACACGTTTGATTAGAAAAGGAGGTGATAATTTCTCACACGAGGAGATCTGCAGATGCTGCAAATTCAAGCAACACACACAAAATGCTGGTGGAACGCAGCAGGCCGGGCAGCATCTATAGGAAGTACAGTCGACGTTTCGGGCCGAGACCCTTCCTCAAGACTAACTGAAAGAAGAGATAGTAAGAGATTTGAAAGTGGGGGATGGGGGGGGGGAGAAATCTGAAATGATAGGAGAAGACAGGAGGAGGTGGGGTGAAGCTGAGAGCCGGAAAGGTGATTGGCAAAAGGGATACAGAGCTGGAGAAGGGAAAGGATCAGGGGACGGGAGGCCTAGGGAGAAAGAAAGAGGGAGGGAAGCACCAGAGGGAGATGGAGAGCAGGCAAGGAGTGATTGTGAGAGGGGCAGAGAGAGAGAAAAAAAGGGGGAAGGGAGGAAAAAAGGGGGGAAATAAATAAATAAGGGATGGGGTAAGAAGGGGAGGGGGGCATTAACAGAAATGAGAGAAATCAATGTTCATGCCATCGGGTTGGAGGATTAATGGGAATTTCTCTCCCATTAAGGGAGAGAGAGACAGGCTATGAAACCTGAAATAGCTGAGGGAGGCGTGAAGAGGAAGCCCGTGATTGAACTGTAAAGTGTCATACTAGCCACTAAGCAGCTGTGCCCCTTTTATTTTCTAAAGCTTTACATTAACTGGGTCTCATTAGTTTAATGAGCTTGGCAGAGCATTGGGGAGTGAGGGGGCTGTTTCTGTCTTCTGCTGTTCTGTGCTCTCTGCTCAGAACTGTGTGGCCACAGGGAGCATCAAGACTGGTGGAGACAGCTTCCTGTGGATTGGCACGTTTGATGGGCTGAATGGCTCGTGCCCGTCTTTGCAAAGTTGAGATTGCTAATTTGTAATGGTCTGACAGTAAGACCAGAGGCAGCGATTTCGCCCTGAGAGAGATTTGCAGAAGAATGATATTTGGAGTGGTCAGAATGAAGTTAACAACTACAGAAGTAAGAAATGACCATAAGACCATAAGCACAGGAACAGAGTTTGGCCACCTGGCTCATCGAGTCTGCTGCGCAATCTCATCATGGCTGATCTATTTTCCCTCTCTGCCCCAGCCTCCTGCCTGTCCCCATATCCCTTCATGCCCTGACAAAGCTAGAACCTATCAACCTTTGCCTTAAATATACCCAAAGACTTGGCATCTACAGACACCTGTGATAACAAATTCCACAGATTCACTACCCTCTGACTAATGAAACTCCTCTTCATCTCCGTTCTAAATGGACTTCCCTCTACCCCGAGGCTGTCTCCTCTGGTCTGGGACTCCTCTACCTATCCAAGAGTTACTTAAATGTCCTTAGTGTATTTGCCTCTACCAGCCCACCTTGACGGCACATTCCATGCACCCTCCATTCTCTGTGTAAAAAAGCTACCTCTGACATCTCCACTACACTCTCCTCCAATCACCTTAAAATTATCCCCCCAGGATTTCTGCCCAGGGAAAAAGGCACTGGTTGTCAACCCGATCTATGCCTTATCATCTTGTGCACCTCTATCAAGTCACCTCTCATCCTCCTTCGTTCCAAAGAGAAAACTTCAAGATCACTCAGCCTCTCCTCATAAGACATGTTCTGTAATCCAGGCAGCATCCTGGTCAATGTCCTTGTCACCTTCTCTAAAGCTTCCACGTTCTTCCAATAACGAGGTGACCAAAACTGAACACAATACTATAAAATCTCTCTGATTATAGAGGGCAACACACACAAAAATACTGGGGGAGCTCAGCAGCTCAGGCAGTGTCTATGGAAATGAATAAACAGTCGATGTTTCAGGTCAAGAACCTTCTTCAGGACTGAGAAGGAAGGGGAAAGATGCCGGAATGAAAAGCTGAGGTAGGGGAAGGAAGATAGGGCAGCTAGGTGGGTGAGAAAGATTGAGGGCCAGAGAAGAAAATATCTGACAGGAGAGGAAAGAATCAGAATGAGAATTATTATCACCGGCAGATATTGTGAAATTTGTGAACCTTGTGATAATAATGCTAATAATAATAATAAATACTTCATTGATCCTATTTGGGAAATTCTTTTGTTACAGCAGCAACATTTAAAACTTAGCAAACTTAACTAATATGTAGGCCTCCGTTAGTCTTGATAGACCATGGATTTGCGCCTTGGAAAGTTTCCAGCAGGGTTTTTTTAATGGAAGACCAGCAGTTGCCCAAGCTGCAAGTCTCCCCTCTCTACGCCACCGATGTTGTCCAGACAGGGAAGGGCATTAGGACAGCTTGGCACTGGTGTCGTCACAGAACAATGTGTGGTTAAGTGCCTCAGCCAAGGCTCGAACTAGCGACCTTCAGATCACTAGACGAACGCCTTAACCACTTGGCCAAGCGCCAACTTAACTAATAACGAAGTACAGAATAATAAATACACAATAAGAATTTGGCAATGTGCAATACTGTGCAATAATAATGTATGAAATAAAAAACCGAGACTCTTGAACTATAGTGTGTGTTCTCCTGTCGCACAGAGATGAACTGTTGTGCGTGCTTATTGCATTTGGTAGGAAAGGTTTTCTGTAACGATCCTTGTGACAGCGGAACTGAATGAGTCTGTTCAAGAGGGTGCTCCACTGCTTATTCAGTCGGTCATGGAGAAGGATGTGCCTAGCTGTCCATAATGGATAACTGTTTAGTGACCTCCTCCACCACTAACTCAAGGGTCCGTCCGGGTTGTAGCCAGGGATGGATCCAGGCTTTTTGATGGCAGCAATACAACACAATACATAATAACAGAGAGAAAAAAGGCTACATATCTATTTATATTAAATAGTTCAATTAAATAAGTAGTTCAAATTAGAAATAAAAAGTACCGAGGTAGTGTTAATGTGTTTGGTCCATCCAGAAATCAAATGGCGGAGGGAAGAAGTTGTTCCTGAATCACTGAGTGTGTGTCTTCAGGTTTCTGTACCTCCTCCCTGATGGTAACAATGAGAAGAGGGCATGTCCTGGGTGATGGGTGGTCCTTAATAAAGGACACCGTCTTTTTGAGGAATTGCTCCTTGAAGATGTCCTGGGTGCTGGGCAGGCTGGTACCCATGACCAAGTTTACGACTCTCTGCGGCTTGTTTCTACCCTGTACAGTAACATCCAACTCCACACCAGAGAATCAGCCAGTTAGAATGCTGCCCTCAGTACATCTGTAGAAATCTCTGAGTGTTTTTGGTGACATACCAAACCTCCTCAAATTCCTAATGAATTTCTTTATGGAGTGGACAACAGGAAAAAAGGAAGGGAAGGAGGACGGGACCCAGGGGAAGCAATATAAAAGTAAGAATGATAGAGAGTTTAACATAACTTTATGGATAAATCTTATACAGAATTATAGTTAACTCTGTATAATCAGATGTATAATCATACCTCACATGTTGCACCCCGTGATAAGGCTGAAGAAATTATAATATTCTTATTTTAAATAATTAATTCAACTTTTCGTTTCAGAGTCTCATTAATAACACCATCCAGAGAATCGACACAGCCCAGGAGGCGATCACTACAACCATTAAATCAGAAATTGAGAAGGTGAGTTGTGAAAACTTGGATAAGGATGTTCTCAGCAGTTTGGTCCTAGAAGCAAACAGCCCTAACCATTGCAGCTTAGCAGTGCTACGATACCCTTGCATTGGAGTGGACCTTGTTTTCATTGTGTTCCTTCTAGTATAAATTGTGCATAATTTCTGTTTATGTTTTTCTTGTGAATGCTGCGTATCGGATGCTCTGAGCCTGTGATATTGCTGCAAGTAAGTTTTTCATTGCACCTGTGCACACGTGGACTTGTCAAACTTGACTTTGACAGAGAAAAGGAGGGAGGTGGCTGTGGAGGGGGGACGGAGTAATCTGGAGACACAGGTGGAGAGATGTAGAATGATACAGTCAGGGTGGAGCTCGGGCTGCGGCGCTTGACGTTGTGGTGTTTGCCGAGCTCGCCAGTCGAGGTGAGGTCCTCCAGCGTACAGTTGTCGGCGCTTCTCTCCGGGAGAGCTCGTGTTTATATAACCCCCTCCCCGCCCAGTTCACATCAAAGGTCAACTGAAGGAGTAGCCAATCAGGACCAAGGCAAGTGAACAGGGCCCAATATGAACCGAGCGCTCCCGGAGAGAAACAGCAACAACTGTGCTCTGTTATTAATGTGCTCAGTACTGACCAGGCCATTTTAATCTCAGGTCAGAGAGTGCCTCATTATCAAGCAACTCGGATACTTCATTCAGTACCTTCAGTGGATCCGAACCATGGTGAGTATCAGTGAAATTAGCATGATTTGTCACGTGCATTGAAATATACAGTGAAACGTGTCATTTGTTTCAACAACCAACACAGTCCGAGAGCAGTCCGCAAGTTCACTGTGCTTCTGGTGTCAGTATAACTTGGCTGCCCAGCAATGCCCCAATTTAATCCTAGTCTAGTCAATTTACAATTAATCTACCAACCTTTGGACTGAGGGAGCACCCAGAGGAAACCCACGTGGTCATGGGGTGAACATACAAACTCCTCACAGACAGTGGCAAGAATCCAACCCCAATCACTGGCCGCTGTTTGTCCATAGGACAGCACATCTCCCTGTCTCTCTGTCTCTCTCTCTCACCTGTCTCTCTTTGTCTCTGCCTCTCTCTCTCACCCCGTCTCTCTGTCTATCTTTCTCTCTCTCTCCCCGTCTCTCTCTCTGTGTCTCTGTCTCTCTGTCTCTTTATCTCTATCTCTCTCTCCCCTGTCTCTCTCTCTCTTTGTCTCTCTCTCTCTGTGTCTCTGTCTCTGTCTCTCTCACCCCCTGTCTCTCTGTCTCTCTATCTCTCTCTTCCCGTCTCTCTCTCTCTCTCTTTCTCTGTCTCTCTCTCAGTCTGTCTCTGTGTGTGTCTCTCTCTCCCTCTCTCTGTCTCTGTCTCTTTATCTCTATCTCTCTCCCCCCGTCTCTCTCTCTCTTTGTCTCTGAGTCTCTTTCTCTGTCTCTCTCTTTGTCTCTGCCTCTCTCACCCCATCTCTCTGTCTATCTTTCTCTCTCTCCCCGTCTCTCTCTCTGTGTCTCTGTCTCTCTGTCTCTTTATCTCTATCTCTCTCTCCCGTTTCTCTCTCTCTTTGTCTCTCTCTCTCTGTGTCTCTGTCTCTGTCTCTCTCACCCCCTGTCTC